>NC_088922.1:58757500-58790000 GCF_038396675.1 Hydra vulgaris | reverse complement strand
ATGCAACCTTAGCAGATGCTAATTTTGCAACAGATTTGATATATGGTTTCCAAGAAAGATTGGAAGAGTTAATCCTAGAGGATGAAGGGTAGATGACTCATCGAGTAAACTACCATTCATAAATATAGGAAGATCTAAATTATTGCGATAACTATTGGCTGAAAATTTTTTTATCTGAATTAAAGTTCATCAGCCACTGTGAACCTCATGCTGTAGCAGAAGTGAGATCCTTTTTTAAGCTCAAATGCCCCCTCCAAGTAATCAGAGAGTGTTGGCTTCTTATCATGACAAGAATAAATGGTAGTATCATCAGCAAACAATGCCACCTTAGATGTAAGAATATCTGGAAGATCGTTAGTGTAAATTAAAAAGAGTATAGGGCCAAGAATTGAACCTTGAGGAACCCCTGAAGTTACAGAATAAGAAGAAGAGTGCTGTCCATTGAGGACAACTTTTATACTACGATTGGAAAGGAAGGATTCAATAATTTTAAAGATGTTACCAGATAGACCATAAGAAGAAAGCTTATGGAGAAGATCAGCATGCCAAACTTTATCAAAGGCTTTAGAAATGTCAAGAGCGATGGCCTTAACCTCTCCACCTTTATCTAATGCACAATAAAACCTATCGGTTCTTATTGTTAGCAAATTGAAATCCATATTGATAATCAGAAAGAATGTTATTAGATTCAAGATGAAAGAATAAGTGTTTGTTAATTAAAGATTCAAAAACCTTGTTGATGATAGGAAGAAGACTAATGGAACAGTAGTTAGACGAATCAGATCGCTCTCCAGAATTTTTGAAAATTAGGATAACAGATGCCGCTTTCCAGCATGCTGGAAAACAAGACTCTGATAAGCACTTGTTGAATAGTTTTGAAAGTATAGATGACAGCTCCAGAGAACTCTTCTGTAAGAATATAACAGGTATGTTGTCCGGGCCACAAGCTGTAGAAAAGTCTAAGCAGGAAATCACTTTAGATACAGAAGCAGGAGTGATACGAATGTCAAGCAATTGATCAACCTGTTTGACGGCTATATCAAGTAGAACGTAACTTGTGGAATCAATATTACAGAAAATGTTTAAAAAATATGTTTGTGCTAATTTTTATTGATTAAAACTAAATAGCAAATGTAAATATAAAGCTAAAATTGTTGTTTTAGTCAAAGCTCATCTTCTCTATTTTACTTTGGTTCTTGGAGTCTTTATAATATATGCCACAATCTACAGACCTGATAATTTATTTCATGGGCATTTAATTAATAACAGATCCAGTACATTACCTCAATTTGTAATTACTTTTTTTAAAGATATCTTAATAATATCTATAAGTATCTTTTGTCCAACAATCAGAAAATTATATTTATTTGTATAACTTATTTATTAAATTCCAAAAAATATTTGTAGTACAATTAAAAATGAAATAATATATATGGTTTCAAGATATTTAAAGCGCAACATGTTTTTGTTATATTTAAGGTGATCTACACCCTACTACAAATATAGTGCACATCTTAGAAACATTATTTGTAACACAAAAAATTTATATATATATATATTTTTTTTGTTAATTCACCTCTCCAAGGCCAAGAAGGCCATTATAGATGAGTAGGCTACTTGTGGTTAAAACCCTCTCTCAACTCTATAACTCTGAAACACGAACCATGACGAACAAGGCCGCTGCGCAGAGAAACAAATTGAGCGCGGTACTACCAGGGACGTGGTGGGGATCGAACTCGGAACCTTTCATATACATTTTCTCTGGATGTAATATTGCTCTAACTCAAAGGTGTGGCTGAATTTATTTTGAGTAGAGGGTATTAATCCTCCTTAAAATCTTTATGAATACTTTCTTTAAGTTAAATGTTTTATTTCAAAGTAGTTTTATGTTTTTTTAAATTATATTGCTGTTTATTTTTAGTTACATTATAATGTTGATAATTATAATTTATTTAGGTAGTTGCAGTTGAGTGTACATACACCGACTGACTTAAATTAGGATATGTGCAATCGAGTGTGCATGCATGACTGACTTAGAAGTGTACTTACATTGACTGAGGGTTTAGGTTTAGGCAGGGCATTCCTTTGAACAAAATAAAAGAATTTCAATATTTATTTAAATAGGGTTTATAAACTAATTTAATTTATATAAAAAAAAAATTAAATTAAATTAAAATTAGACTTTAGGGTGAATAAGTCAAAATAATTAATAATAACTTATGCTTAAATAGGTTCATACAAATAAGAAAAAATTAGTTGTATACAGTTTGCACATACAAATAATAATGTCTGCAGCAAAAGAAATTCTTAATAAATAACTAATTATGCTATAGAAGACTTAAATGGTTTACCTAAAATATTTCAGTTGTTTAAAAACTACCAGAGAAAGTTGCATAGTGAAAAAAAGAAAAGTAATAGTAAAGTAAATTAGTAGGTTTTAAAGTGAAATTATACATACATACATACATACATATATATATATATATATATATATAAATATATATATATATATATATATATATATATATATATATATATATATATATATATATATAATTATAAATATTTTTCGACAAGGAATTTCGGTGGTGGATCTTTGATGGTTTGGCTTGGGTTTTGTGCAACAGGAAAGTTAAATTTAGCAATTATATCTTGCAAAATGAAAAGTTCCGAATACATTGATGTGCTAAAATTATGTTTGATTCCATTTTAAAATAAATATCGACGCAAAAAGTTTGTTTTTTAACAAGACAACACCAGCATTCACATTAGTAACAAGACTAAAGCTTGGTTTGAAGCTAAAAAAATTGAGCAAATGTGGTGGCCTGCTTGCAGTCTAGATTTGAATCCTGTTGAAAACATCTGGGAACCATTGTAAGATCTATGCTGACCAGAAGCAATATAACTCTGTGGCAGAGCTAAAAGTAATGGTATCAGAATGCTGGGAGGATATGGAGCCAAAAGTGCTGGAAAACTTGGTAAGAAGTATGCCAAAACAAATTTATCAAGTAATTGAGTGCAAAGGAGGTCCAATCGAGTACTAAAATTTTGATAAAAACATTTTTTTTTGATAGTTTTGTTAAAAAATGTGAACTGCGTCTATAGATAATAGTCAGCTATCTTTTGAATTTGATTCATTTATGATTGACCTCTTTTCAAATTTGATATTATTTTTTGATACTTTATATATATTTTTTTGATACTTTATATTTTTGATATTATAATTTATTGAAATACACTATAAAAATAAAGTTAAGTACGTTTTTAAGACATAATCCACATGCGCCTATAGAATAATAGTAATAATAATAATAATAATAATAAATATATGTATATATATATATACATATATATATACATATATATATATATATATATATATATATATACATATATATATATATATATATACATATATATATAAATATATATATATACATCCATACATATATATATACATATTTAATACTATACTAATAAATAATAATTAAAAAGTAAAACAAAAAAGTTCTTATCAACGTAGAAACCATACATAAATAACCTTTTTCTATTTTCACCAATAATCATTGCAACTTTATCACTTTAAAAACATATACAAATGTAAAGTTTTTAAAGTGACATATATAACTGATATTACAAATTTTAAAAAATAAATTTGATATAGTATATTCGTACACAGACAAACAATATATATTTCATTAGGATGTGTAAGTACACTTACTTTTTAATATAATAATTTTGATATATAATAAAATCTAAAAATAAAAAATTTTAATTGCACAATGATGTCATATACGAAAGCGGTTATGAATTAAAAGCACATGAAATAAACGATTAAGTCTGTAGATTGCAATGTATATTATAAAAACTCTGAACACAAGTTGTCTTGGCAGCTGGGAATTTCTTTTAAGTTAATTGTTGGAGATTAATAGAAGAGTGGTAAACTATATATACCCATAACTTTTTTTCTTCAAATTTTTTATCTGTTGTATAATTTAGTTTAAGATAATATGAAATACCACATTAGGCAAGAGAAACCTAATTTAAGATTTAATATTGTTTCCATGCTCCAATCATAGCAATTTTTTCTTACACATATTTATTTGGCATTGGTATTTATATTAAAAAAATTTAAGCATTAACTATTTCTTGCATTTTATATTTTCGAAATTTTAAATGACAAATTGTTATTAATTTAAATAAGTCGCATCACATATTTACATACCAGTATATAAATTTCTTAACCTTTCTTATTAAAAAAAGTACTGTAAACTTATTCCCACTTTTTTATTCTTTAATGGATGCCTTCAGCTCTATGTCAAAACACAAGAGTGAGCACTATTAATACTATTAAGTCAGTAATATTATATAGGATATTGTTATACATAATTAAATTTCAAAATTTTTAAGTAGTTAAAAGAAGTGATTTACTTATAAAATTTTTTTGAACAAAAATGATTTTAAATTTAAGTTTCTAATATATTTAAAATTTTTAGCTCTGACATTATTTCATTTTTTCAGATAATTTTTTAGACGTGAGCCTATTCTCCTAGTATTCTTTCTAGCTATGATGCTGTTACCTAAATTTCCTATTTTAATTATTAAAGAAAAAAAATTAATTTCAAACCACTTATAGTATTTAACTAAATAATTAATATACTAAAAATATTAAAACTAAGAATTGTAAATAAAAACTTTAAAACTTTACCATCATACCCATAATACCAGTTGCATTGGTTTCGGCTTCAAGACACAGCACTTGCATCTTATGCTTAGTTTGAACATAAACAACAAGCATCATACCAACTAATCGAACATGTTTTAACTAAAAAAGATTTTTTTATGATTTATAAATATAATTTACTCATATACCAAAAAGCTTTTAGATTTTCAGTTTAAGTTACAAAAAAGATAAATAAGTTACACCTTGAAATAATCAGCTCGTTTTGGTAAAGCATTTTCAATTGCCTTAATCCATAAATCTTCGCGACTTGAATCATTAAACACAAGAGCTTCAGCACTTAAATCTAACTCTTGAAACCTAGCATCAAAACATGTATGTATGAATATATGTGTATACATAATATAAATACAATATATATATATATATATATATACATATATATATATATATATATATATATATATATATATATATATATATATATATATATATATATATATATACATATATATATTTTATAAAATTGTAAGACATTATTAACAAGCGTGATTATGCACACTCAGCATCAAGTCTTTGAGAGCAATACTTAGGGTTAGAAATCGGTTCATGTGAGGTCATCCATTACTTACATAAGCAGATACAGGAAAGGGGTCACCCAAAAGCGTACCAGTGTATACAGTGGAGTGGGTGGACAAATTTTTGATTGAATTTTTATCATGTGAAGTCCGTGAAATCAGACAAAAAGCTTTGGTTTTTAATACCTTCGTCTATCTACCTGAAGCAATATGTTATTGCAGCTCTGATAATAAATAAAAGCAATGAAATATCGCGCAATTTTATATATTTTATAGCTGTTCTCAAAATTTTAATTTATTTCAAATAAAGTTTGAAATTATTATTTAAAAAAGTATTCATCTTAACAATTGAATTAAAAAAAAAAATTATTTATAGATTTTTTTTAACTTATTACTAAAATCTTAGTAACTCTGTCATTAAAAATGTTTAACACATGATTTGTTCTTATCCCATTTCATTTGTTCATCATCATTTTAGTTATTACTAAAATTTTAGTAACTCTGTCATTAAAAATGTTTAACACATGATTTGTTCTTATCCCATTTCATTTGTTCATCATCATTTTAGTTATTACTAAAATTTTAGTAACTCTGTCATTAAAAATGTTTAACACATGATTTTTAAAACTAAGTTTTCTTGTCCAACATTCTAATTTTGTGGTTTAAAAATATTGATACTTCGAAATTCAATCAAGTTTTAATTTTATAATTTAAAATTTCTATTCATTCAAATG
Source organism: Hydra vulgaris (assembly GCF_038396675.1). NCBI lineage: Eukaryota > Metazoa > Cnidaria > Hydrozoa > Anthoathecata > Hydridae > Hydra > Hydra vulgaris. Next base: position 58,784,007 of record NC_088922.1, on the reverse strand, counting down.
AACACATTTTGAAAATAGCAATCATTTTCAACTATCTGTTAGCAGTTATGACTTCATAACTTTCCAATCATTGTTTGTACAAAACAAAAAAACTGCTTTCTAATTTAAACTGAATGCGGGATTTAATTATTACGAAGTGAATTACTTTTTATATACTTGATTATATACTTAATAAATATATAATTGACTTATAAAATATACTTATATAATATACTTGTAATAATATAATATGTGTGTATATATATACATATACATATATATATATATATATATATATATATATATATATATATATATATATATATATATATATATATATATATATATATATATATATATATATATATATATATATATATATATATATATATATATATATATATTAAGGTGGTTCTAAAAACAACTTTTTCTGAAAATGACTGCTGGCACCCCCTGAATATGTTGTATATAATTAAAAAAATGCTAGATTTAAGAAATTTTTGAATAAAAAATATTTTAAGGGGTTGCTACCGACCCTTGAACATTATATAGGTCCCTAATATTATTAAAAAAAAAGTTTTTCAAAATTATGTCATGTTGGGTCTCAAATGAAGGGAAATTATATTAAAATTTTAAAAATATTATTCATTTTATAAAAAAACATAGATAAAAAAAATTATAATCAAAAAATCTTGTTAAATTCCCTATTTTTCATTTTTAGTTAAAAAACGTAACTTTTTGTTTACTAAAATCTAAAATAAAAATTTAATTATAAAATGATTAATATTTTTAAAATTTTTATATATTTCTCTCTCTCTCTCTCTCTCTCTCTCTCTCTCTCTCTCTCTCTATATATATATATATATATATATATATATATATATATGTGTATATATATATATGTATATATATATATATTATATATATATATATATATTTACGTGTATATATATATATATATATATATATATATATATATATATATATATATATATATATATATATATATATATATATATATATATATATATACAGTGCTAGACAATGAATTAGAAATTTTTCATTTTTGAACAAAATTATGTTTTGAATAGTAAATTTATTGCAAAATAACAGCAATACTTGCACATAAGTATGTAGGGTATATAACTACATGTACATATATGATAATTAGTTAGTATATGATAAGCGTTTATCATCAAACAGTCTTTAATATTGAGTTGATCCCCCTTTGTTCATGATGACCTGAGCAACGCGTCTAGGCATACCCTGAATAAATTCAGCAGCAAGTCGTTTGAGATGCTCGTCATGGTGCCATGCTTTTATCAAACATTCTATCAGGTCACGTTTGTTAGTGGAGGGCATCTTTAAAACTTCACGCTTTAGTTCGTTCCACAATCCCTCTATTGGGTTGAGGTCGGGACTGTTCCCCGGCCAGTTCAAAACAACTATGCCAAGAGTATGAAGAAACGCCATCACTGATTTTGCAGTATGGCCATATACTATTCCCTCAATTGTGGATAAAGTCGATCTTGGATGATGTTTCTGTATTGATCTTGTCTCATAGTACCTTCGACAATATGAAGCCGTCCTGTACCAAACACGGATATGCAACTCCACACCATAAATATTCATACTTAATAAATGTCGATAAATTAGTAAAAAGTACAGTAAGAGTAACAAAATACATCAGGAAATGTAAAAACTTAATACTCACCCTTGACCAATCTTCAGCTGTCCTATCACGATACTTCAAAGCCCATTCAAAGTGTTTCTTCTTCATGGCATTGTTCAGAAAAGGCTTCACAGTTGGTCTGTAGGCCAAATATCTTTGTTCCACAAGCCTCCTCCTTGTTGTTCTACTACTGACGTTGACATCATAGAGTTGCCATTGCCTTGTCAGCTCAGCAGAGGATGATTTGCGACTCATCTTACATAAAAATATGAGCTGATGATCATCATGAGCCGTCACCTTCCTCATTCGTTTACAGTTTTTCTTATTCGAATTCAGAATATCCTCATCAAATTCAACTCTTTGTTTAATTCTACTGACAGAAGCTGGTGAAACACCTAGTTTTGTTACAATATCCTTACTTTTGATTGAAGAATACTGGAGATAAGCTTTAATTTTACGTTTTTTACCAGGGCTGAGATTCCCATTGTATCAATTAACTTACAATTATTAAAATAAAATTAATCTAATTACAATAATCTAAAGAAACAATAAAACTGTATCATACATTTACACAAATAAAGATTGCATACCACTAACATCATACCGTTCACTCATCAAACACATTTCGTAAAATACTTAAATTTACAAAATTCATGAAATTATATATAATATTCAAACCGTCACTAAGTAAACAAAACGCCACGTAAACAAACAAAATGGCGTTTTCATAGATATTTATTTAAATTTCAAAACCTATACACTTGGTTTTGTCATTTTTAACATATCTAATATATTTTAGGGGGCTATTTGGTATATACTTGCTGAAATAGACAGAAAATGTACAAATTTCTAATTCATTATCTAGCACTGTATATATATATATATATATATATATATATATATATATATATATATATATATATATATATATATATATATATATATATATATTCTTAAGGGGTAAACAGATTATATCTGTTGACCAGCCTCACACAACTTCTTCATCTGTTAGGTTGGCGCAGATGAATTTATAATACATTGTTTCCAGTTTAGGATGTCAAATGCTGGGTCTTCTTGACTCAATGCATTGGTTTTGGTTGAGTCTATGTTTTTATGACTAGGCAACACATTCTATTATCTCCTAATAAGGGTACAGCACTAAAACACAGTTTTATGGTTCTGAGGCCGGCAGGTAGTCAGGTTTCCCGAACTCTGTGGTAGCTCTCAGAGAGACTGATTCCATCAACAGCTGTAAAATATCAGAGTGTTATGTTGCGCAAAATATCAGTACCATGTTGCGCATGGATGGTGTCCCTGTTTGTACTTTTGATGTGCATTGTCAAAGCCAAATTTTGAGCCCTTTATTATGGTTTATTAATAGTAATGATGCAATTGCTTGGGCTATTAAATAGTGAACTGAGTACTATCTGTGCTATGAGTCAAGTTCTTTAACAAATCCAAAAATGAATAAAAAAGTACCAAACACTAAAAAACACTAAAAAACACAAAAAACCATTGTCATCACCAAGTTCTCTAAATCTATCATTTACTAAAATTCGTGGTCTTTCAAGAATATTTTTTTCTGTTGAGTTTTATTTCTTACAAAGTTCACCTAACTTGTTTGAACTTTGTTAACAAACCTACTTCTTCTTTGTGAGAATAATGGGAGTTCAGCTGTCTCATCTTGTGATCTTAGTGTGATGGTTATCTTGCTTTAATTCACAAAAACTCTAAAAGTCACATGCTTGGCCTGGGCATTTCATTTGTAACAAATCACCCATTTGTCAGGAAACTAGGTTTCAATCCATAGACTATTCTTTTATGTGCTTTTGCTTGGCACCACTTCACTCTATCACCTTTCTCTTTGTTTTATATCGTTCTCCTTCATCTCAAGACTGCACTCTTTTTGATGTTATTTCTGATCAAATTGACTAAGCTCTTTCTCTTTATCCTTCACCCAATATTGTTATTGTTGGTGACTTTATTCGTCATCATACTGAATGGCTTGGCTCCATTGTCAGTGACTCTGCAGGCATTTAAGCCCACAAGTTTTGCCTTTCTCAATCTCTAACTCAAACAGTCAATTTTCCAACTCACTTTCAAGACAATCTGAATCATTTACCTTCTCTACTCGACTTAAGTCTTTTTCTGATCCTAGTCAGTGCTCAGTTTCCCCACATTACCCTTAGGTGCTTCTGATCAGGGTTTGAACTCACTAATTAAACTATTATTTCATTCTTCTTCATCTTCTGAATCCCCTTATAATTGTACCTCTTACAACTACCTTAGAGCTGACAGGGACTCATTCTGTGATTTTTTTCGTGATGGCCCTTTAGTAGAAATCTTTTGTCTTCTTGCTGAAAAAAGTGCTTCTTACATAACTTCTTGGATTCAGGGTGGCATGGAATCTTTTATTCCCTCTCGACAATTCCAAGACAAGCCTTGCTCTTCTCCATGATTTTCCTTGCATTGTGCTGCTGCAATTTCTGATCGAAACCATTACTTCCATATTTATCAGCAAAACAATTCTCCAGAAAACAGACACCTGTTTTACTATTGCTAGAAACCATGGTAAAAAAGTTTTGTTCAATGCCAAAGCCCGCTATTCTCAGGTCACGAAGTATAGTCTTTCATCTCAAAAATTAGGCTCTCATGACTTCTACAGAATCTTTAACAGTATCTATAAGAATGGTAAATCTGTTGTTCCACCTCTCTTGTACAGTTCAGATTTTGTCACCTCACCTAAAGACAAAGCTGAAATGTTTGCTAAGAGATTGTCATCAATATCATCTCTTGATTCCACCAGTTGCATTCTACATAATATAGCTGACAAACAGGTTGATCCAGTGCTTGACATTCATATCACTCCAGCTTCTGTATCTTAAGTGATTTCCTGTTTAGACTTTTCTACAGCTTGTGGTCTGGACAACATAACTGTTATAATCTTGCAGAAGTGTTCTCCGGAGCTGTCGGACATTAATTCTTGTCTCGATAAAAAGCTAACCCTCTCTGATTGCTTGGCATTTAAGCTTGAAGAGGATCTTACTTCTGCTACAGAATGGGTCAGTAGCTGGTGAACTTTAACTAAGAGAAAACTCATTTTTTTTCAGCTAATTATTATCGCAATAGTCTAGATTTTCCTATATTTATGAACAATAATGTACTCAATGATTCATCTTTTGTTTATCTTTTAGGATTAATATTTACTTACGATCTTTCACGGAAACCATATATCAAATTGATTGCCACCTGTGCCATCTATTAAAATTCACTCTTGTGTTACTCATCATTTAATTAAGTCTCATTCTTTTATTATGACTGTTCCTAAGTGCTCTAAAAAATTTTATTTGTCCAGTTTTTTTCCTCAAACATTAAATCTTTGGAAATCGCTTCCTTCATCTTGTTTTCCTGATTCATATAATTTGCAATATTTGAGGCATCTGTCAATCATTACCTTGCTCTATAAACTTCATCTTTTCTCTTCTAGTAACTTCTAACGCTAATAGTGATTGCTTGCAGCCTTGTTGGAAGTGAAGATGTTGAAAATATATATATATATATATATATATATATATATATATATATATATATATATATATATATATATATATATATATTTATACACACTTATACAAATATAAGATATAAATAACTTATGCATTTATTACACTAGTTAACACCAGATTATGAAAGCATGAAACTAGTGACGTTACGTTTTTTATTTTGTTGTTTGTGAATCCTGTAGTAAACAGTGCAATCCCATTAACTCAGAAGATATTTGTACTTTGTCTGACTTAATGAATTAAGCAAAGTCCTATATGTGAAACTTTTTGAAAATGTCTGACTTATGGAGGATAGGAGACTTAGTATTTTGAATTTTTCTGTTATAGTTTAATTTAATTTTTAGTTTCGTTTAGCTTCAAATTTTTTAATAAATACACTTTAATGTAAGCTTGACCAATTTGAAGATATCAGTTAAAAATATTTAGTTTGTTAAATTATATTTGACACAAAAGTATTTGATATTCAAACGTTTTGAATTTTATTCAATGTTTTTAAATTTTAGATATAACAGTCATTTATAAATAGAATGTGATCGAACAAAACCGAAGCTATAAATGAAGTTTTAGTTTAATAAATTATTATAAGTAAAATATTATGCTAGATATTAAATTTTTAAGCATTCAAAGTTTGGAATTTTTATTGAAATGTTGGAAGTTTTGATATTTTATTACATAGACTTTAATGCAACTGAAAGTAAAAGTCTTAGTTAAGCAAAGATTTTTTTCAAATGGACCCAAAAAAACTGGGAGTTAGCAAGTTAATGGTTTGAAGGGATAATATGATAAAGTTCAACAGGAATTTTAAAACAAAACCTCATGCAGAACTTAACTTTTAAATAGAAGAAAAAAATCATTGGCTCTTCTGCACTGAGATTTTTAATTTTTATTTAATTCTGATTCACTCCCAACAAGGCTGCAAGCAACCACTATTAAGTTGGGTATTATTAGAAAAAAAGAATAGAGTTAAAAAGAAACGAAATGGATGACAGAAGACTTAAAAAGTTGAAGGTTGTATGAGTCAGGAAAACAAAAGATGGGAGAGAGTTCCAAAGGGTTAAAGTGTATGTGTGTGTGTGTGTGTCTGTGTGGAAGAGGGGGGGGGGACTAGATAAAAGAAAGCTTTTAGAGCATACAGGGACAGATACAGTAAAAGAATGAGACTTTGCTAAATGACGAGTCAATCGAGAATGAGCTTTAGTTGATGGAACTAGAGATGATAGCTCCTTTGAGCAGTGACCATGATAGTATTTGTAGAAAGAGAAAGAGATGCAACTTTACGACGATAGAAAAGAGACTCAAGCTTAGCAGATAGAGCAGGTGCAACTACATTTACAATGTTTTTGGACCTTGTCTAGAAGAGAAAAAGCATTATTAAAAGAACTAGCCAAAATACGACAACAGCATTCCATACCAAGACCAATAAAAGTTTTGTAGAGGTAGAAAATGGAATCAGGAATAAGAAAATGGCAAGTATGATAAAGAGAAGCAACCTTAGCAGATGCTAATTTAGCAATCAATTGTATATATGGTTTCCATGAAAAGTCAGTATTAAATCATAATCCAAGAAGACAAAAAGAAGTGGACTCAGTGAGAGGGTTGCCATTCATTAATATAGGAATTTCGACAGTACTGCGGTAATGGTTTGCAGTAAATAACTGAGTTTTTTTAGGGTTAAAATTTACAAGCCACTGTGAGCCCCAGTCATTTACAGTAATGAGATCAGATTTAAGATTGGCTGCTTGTTCTAAGCAATCGAAAAGAGAAGACTTTTTCTCAAGACAGGAGTATAAAGTTGATTCATCAGCAAAAAGAGTTACTTTAGATGTGAGGTTGTCAAGAAGATAATTAATGCAGATAGGAAACAAAATAGGACTAAGGATAGAACCTTGAGGTACTCCAGAAGTTACTGGAAAAAAAAAGAGTGTTGGCCTTTGAGGATGACTTTAATAAAGCAGTTAGAAAGAAACAATTTGATTATCTCAAAAACTTCCCCAGATACACCATATGAAACAACCTTACAAAGAAGCCCAGCATGCTAAACTTTGTTGAAAGCCTTAGATATATCAAGAGTAATAGCCCTAACCTCTCTGCTTCCATCTAATGCACGATAAAATCTTTCAGTCACAGCAGTTAGCAAGTCTGACTTAGAGCAAGAGGATCAAAAACTGTATTGATTGTCTGACAGTAAGTTATTTGACTCAAGATAGGATATAAGAAATTTATTTATCAAAGACTCAAAGACCTTGCTAATAACAGAAAGAAGAATGATCGGACGATAATTGGAGGGGTCAGAATGTTCACTAGAGTTTTTAAAAATTGGAGCAACAACTTTGTTGTTGAACTTTGTAAGACTATGATAGGAATGTTAGACCACAAGCTGTAGAAGAGTTTAATCGATATATGACTTAAGCAATGAAAGCTGGAGAGATTTGAATGTCTAACAATGGTTTAACATGTTTAATTGGAATGGAAAGAAGAGAATGGCCATAGGATTCAAGAGTCAAATTAGAAGAAGAGTTCTTGTAAATAGTTCTGCCTTATCTCCTTAGGAAAGGTAATAAAAATAGTCCCATGAATGAGAGATTGAATGTTAGACCTTTCTTTGTTAACAACGCTGTTAAAGACTTTCCTAATGTCTCTAAAGCCTAACTTCTGAGATAAGATACGAGATTTAGTGAACTGAGAATAATGGAGCTTAGCATCTGACAGCACCTTTTTACATCGATTTCTTGCAATAATAAAATAGTAGTTTGTTCTCAAGAGAGTTGTTCTTTTGAAAAAGATTAAAAAAATGATTAGGATTAGATATAGCTGCACATAAGGGTGAAAACCATGGAGTAGAATGAGGCTTGACAAGGTAACGACGAGAAGAAATAAAAGCTTCCGTACCTGCCAGGATCCAGGAGATTATGTAGGAAGCGCATTTTTCAGCTGAGAGGGCAAAGACCACAGCCCAAGGACCGTCACAAAGAAAATCACGAAAAGAATCCAATTCAGCTATAAGGTAGTAGTAATTAGTGCGATGATAGAGTGAGTCTAAAAAGGAAGTTTGAGATAAAAGATTTAAAGGGATTATTGCATGGTCAGAACCACCTAAAGGAGAAAAAGGAGAAACTGAACAAAAGCTAGGATCAGAGATCAGACATAAATCAAGGAGAGAAGGTAAATGATTAGGGTTGTCAGGAAAACGAGTCACAAAGTTAATTATCTGAGTAAGAGATTGAGATATGCAGAAGTTATAGGCTTTAGTGTCAGTAGGGTCAGAGGTGTTAGACCCAAGCCATTCAGTGTGATGAACATCGAAGTCACCAATAACAACAATATCGGGAGAGGGGTAAAAGGAGAGGGCATGGTCAATTTGATTAGAAATTTAGACGAAGGATAACAATAAAGAACAAAGAGAAAGGTGATAGAGTGAAGTGATGCTAAGCAGAAGCACATAAAAGAATGGTCAAAGGATTCGAACTAGATTTTACAACAAATAAGTGAATTAAAGCATATGTATACCCCAAGCCAAGCATGTGACTATTGGAGTCTTTGCGAATCAAAGGATATTACCCATCAACACTGAGATCTAAAGAAGGAATAACAGAAATTAAATTCTCACTAAGAGAAAGCAAGTCTGGTCAATTTTACAATAAGTAAGATTCAACTAATAGAAGGTTGCTTCACAGACCACAAATGTTAGTAAAGAATATATTAAAACAGTTAGGTGGTGGGGATGGTTTTTTATGTTTAATATTTTGGGTTAATTTTGGCATAATTTAAACTTAAAGAGAACTTATAAATATGTAAGTTTTGAGCAAAACCGACCTTTTAAAAAGCACTGATTCAAATAAGTGATTAAAATGGTTTTATTGTTTACAACTTTAATTTGCTTTGTTAATGAATATATGACATAAACTAAATTTTTTTTTTCTTTTTGATTCTCTTATTAAAATTACTTTTATTTTACTGGTGGTTAAAAACTTTATTTCATAAATGAATAAAGTTTTTATTTTATTACTGTTTTAATAAAAATATTTAATATATTATTTTAAAAATAATATCATGTATATAATAATTGCTGTATTTAACTGAGAACATTTTTTTTTTTTATTTTTTTTTTTTTATTTTCTCATAAGTTTTTGCTGCAAATGTAATAAATGTATGAATGATTTATAAATAAATTTAATATTTTCTATAATAAGATTTTTAAAAATATATATATTTAGTAAAATCTTGTTTTATGTAACACTAGTAACTTTGATAGTGTTTCATAAAACAATTATCTTTTTCATATTAAGTATCAAGTTTAAATAGTTTCTGCGCACAAGTGTTGATAATGTTATTAATAACTAATTTTAATGGTTTTTAAAATGAGCAGAAAAAATCTGAAATAAATTTTTTTTTAATATCTCAGCTCATTAAAATACTTTTTTCGTAGCATTTTCCCACCAATGAGAAGTCATTGCAATAAATGAATTTTTTTTAAATAAACTAAAAATTGTGCATTGGCAATTTTTTTCTCTTTCTTAATAGAAACAAGTAAAAAGAGACAAACAACACTCATGACATTTTTCAATAGCATTTCATAAAACGATTTCTTTTAGTATTAAGGATTCAACTCAAATTTTTAAAATACTTGATATAATTTGTTTTAATATTTAAAAAAAAAGATCAACACTAAATTACTTATATTATCAAACATTATTTTAAACAAATTAACATTAACAGGTAATTTGAACATTAATTATTGCAAGTTTAAATTTAAAAAATGTATTGATTTTATTTATAATTATTATTTTAAAAAGAATATGATTTCATTTATTTTCAAGCAAGTTGTTTTTGCGTGTTTAGTTTCAGTCATGAAGAACTATTATTCTCATTCTTTATATACTCAGATGAAAATTTAAACAAAGAAAAAAATAAAAATTTTGACCGCCCAAAAAAAACAATTGATTGTCAATTCCGTGTGTTAGCTGGTCACTCTTCTTTGATTTCTTATTTTCCATGCTGATATATATATATGTATATATATATATTTTTTGTTATTCACCTCCCCAAGGCCGAGAAGGCCACTACAGATGAGGAGGCTACTTAATAGTGGTTATAACCCTCTCTCAACTCTATAACTCCGAAACACAAACCTTGACGAACAAGGCCGCTGCGCCAAGAAACAAGTTGAGCGCGGTACTACCAGGGACGTGGTGGGGATCAAACTCGGAACCTCTCGCTTATAAAGCGAGCGCTTTACCACTACACCACTACCGCATTATATATATATATATATATATAAATATATATATATATATATATATATATATATATATATATATATATATATATATATTTATATGTATATCATAAATTATTGGACTAATTATTGAATTGAAAGAATTAAAAATTGAACTTTTGCCAAATTAAAAACATTTAATATATGTTGTTGCAATTTAATATTATGTAAAAAAAAAAAAAAAACAGTAATAACTTGAAACAAACATTACAGTTAATTGTAAATCAAGACTCAAATTTTTGGATTTCTGGAAAAATTAAAATATCCAGAATTTCGAATATATCTGGAAAGAGATAATCCCTGATCAACAGTAAGTGTGCTGCAAGTAACCATATTGCAAAATTGCATTCTATGTTTGGTCAAATTAGTAATAATCTAGTTTTTATTTCTAATGAATGGTTCTGATCTGACTTTAAAATTGAGCATGTTTTAGATGTCTTAAACACATCTTGTGTCCACTAGGTAATTACCTTATTTTTTTTATAGCAGGATAAATACATTGACAAAATTTTAATTGACTTATTTTTAATTGCCTTCAAAGAAATATACTTCTTATGTGTATTATTGTTGGGAAATAAATTACCTTAATTCAATATCATTCCCATCATAGACATTAAAACCCAATTTACCTGATAATCTTCACTTTGACAGACTATCTTAGGTATCAAAGTTAATATGTTTTTGATTGCCTTCAAAATTTACTCAGAGTATTGTGATTGGGGAAATTATTTAAGAAATTAATTACCTTAATTCAATATCATTTGCATTATCATATACATTAAATCCTAAAATAAATAATTAATACTCTGGCACATATAGATGATAAATGATGTGCTGATTGTTTAAATCTATTTAAATCTAGCCAAGCAGTTCTAGCAGCTGTAAAAACAGCAGATAATGAAGATAGGCTTCAAGATACATTAACAAGAGTAAATTATATTTTTAATTACATTAAACACCTTATTAAGATGTACAGCAGAAAAAATCTAAAAGTCAAATGCTTTGTAAATCTAGATTAGAAAACTTGTTTAAGTTAAAATAATTTAACCAAAAAATCCCAGTTAATTCTAGAAAAAGTCAAAAAGACTAATCCAAAAAAAAGGCATAACCATGCACAGTAATATGTTCTTTCTAAAAAGAGATAATGATATTACCAACATAATGATATTAAGGAGATAATGATATTACCAAAAGGTCTTTCTTAAAGTCTGATAATACTGATTAATTTACTGATAGTACCATGATTTATATCATGGAAACTATATATATGAGTCACGTTGTAAAGACTGTAAAGATGAGAATCCTCAGTTATTGAAAATAGCATATGAAAAAAACTGTTTTAAATGGCCAATTGTGGAGAAAATTTTGAACTATAAGGAAGATTAAATTTTATTTTAAATTGCTCTCCCTGTTCTAAAAAAATTTGTGGCTGACTATAATAAAAAAGTTTACAAAACATATTGAGAAAATAATATTCAAGTTATTGCTTCTGAGTTATATTTTTGGACGCAATATGCTTATTTTTTTAATTTGGAGCAAAATAAGCAAAGCTAACTCCAACTCTTCCAAATTTTGAAGAACCATTAGAGCAAAACAACAACAAAATTAAAATAATTTACATCGTATGCATAATTTTGCCTATTACAATGCAAATATTTAAAAAAGAACAGAATTGTTAGTATGTATATTTTTTTCTCATTCTATATATTCAAGTCTGATTCTTAAGAACAACTTTTTTGTAAAAAAAGAAGAAGAAAATAAAGAACATTAAAAAAAAAATCTTTTTTTGTCATCATAAACATCCTTCATACCTAGGTAATACCTGCCAAAACCTAAATCAATGAACGTGCAAAAGAACCTCCGCAGATGACTATTTCAGTATGATGTTTCATGCAAGGCTATTTATGCATAGATATTTGTATACATACACATAGATATTTGAATACATACATACATATATACATATGTATATACAGTAAACTCCCAGTTGTTTGAACTGGTACTTATTTGAGTTTCCTGTTTATTCAAAGCAACTTTCATTCCTCATGAATTTTACTGAATAAACTCATGCAAATATCCACCAGTTATTTGAACCTGCAGTTATTCGAAATTTTGTTTATTCAAAGCAATTTTTTGCTCCCCTTGACAAACACCCTGTCTGTTAATCAAAGTTTTCCTTTGGCTCAAGATACCAGCGCATTGCATTTTAAAATATAACTTAATCGAATGTTATCAAAATAAATGTATGTATTATAATCAAAATATATGTATGTATAGGCAAAAATTGCTTTGAATAAACAAAATTTCGAATAACTGCAGGTTCAAATAACTGGTGGATATTTGCATGAGTTTATTAAGTAAAATTCGCGAGGAATGAAAGTTGCTATATGTAAAAAAAAAATAAAGTTATCAAAATATAAAAAAATTGAACCCATTAAACATAGTGCAGTGTAAATTTTAACATGGTGGACTAACCAAAGATAAATATCTTGCTTTTAAAAATTCGTAAAAAGGTCAAACTCAAAAGAATGAAAAAAAGTTTAGTGTTCCTCAAAACTCTTAAACTTACTAGATAAGCCATAAAAAAGGCATAATCATTAAGAGTCTAGTTCATTTGGAGCAAAGAGACTAAAGTTATGTTTTGAAAAGCAATCCGTTAAAGCTGTATATAAATGATTTATGAACGCACGTGAACAAAATGTACTAATTGGTGGACATGTCATTAGAAAGAATGCTTTAGATTTTACAACCCTAGAATAGCCCCTGTATATATATATATATATATATATATATATATATATATATATATATATATATATATATATATATATATATATATATATATATATATATATATATATATATATATATATATATATATATATATATAATATATATATATATATATATATATATATATATATATATATATATATATATATATATATATATATATATATATATATATGTATGTATATACATATTTATTTTATAAATTTAATTTTCTACTCTTGTTTTATTGTACTGAAAAGATTATGGGAAAAAGCTATTTAAAAAAAGCAATTAAAATTTTACTGTTAATCCTTAAAATATCATGCATACAGACCACTTCTAGGTTGCAAGCAGTTAGTGATTAACTGAAACAAAAAAAAAAGCCAAAACCAAAATAAACTGAAATTTCAAAAGTTAACAACTGGTTTGATTTTCTCTGCAAAACAAGAATTTTTTAAGGTATTTGGTGAAAATTCTTCAAACTTTAGTGCAAATTCTCGAAATATTTTGAGAAAATTCTCAAAAATATCTATTTTTCTTAATTAGATAAAAATTTTAAGTCTTAAGCCTTTTTGGTTTTGGTATGTTTTTTAACTGAAATTTTGCTTTTTACCAAATTTATAAAAAGTACTGAAACCGAAATTTTGGTATCAATTCAAATTAACATGCATCTGAAACCGATACTGAAACAGAATTTCAGTTGATCACTACAAGTGATAAAATTACAACATCTTAACCAAACTATTATATACATATTTAAAAAAGGAATAATTAAGACCACAGAAAAATTTTGTTTATTTCCTACTTCTATCCACTTGATTTTTTAAACTATGAAACTTTATTTAAACAATTACTTATATTAATATAAACCCTCTATTATTTCATAATATTGAGCACTGTTAAATTCACCAGAGCATTTATATTATTATTTATCAAATTTTCTTTTTATCAAGTTTTACAGATAAAAAATGTAAAATCTGAAATTAAAAATTAATGCTCAATTTGAACCATTTTCAAAACACAAACATCATAGAATGATGTCTGCCACTTAGCAGACAACACTGCTACCTATTTTATTCATAATTATAACAATTTTTTTAGCTAAAGTTTAGAAAAAATTCAGGGCATGCTCAGAATCAACTCTGAGCTCTGTTAATGAATATTAATATTCATCTACCTTTTATATGAATGGGCACTTCTAGTCTAGCTGAAAAACATATTCCAATTGACACAAAATAGTTGATATTCTTTTTTAACTACTAGATTGCTTGGATGTAGTTTTTCAGACAATAATAACTTTTTTTTAAATTTCTAATATAAGAATAATAAAATAAGACTGTTAAACCAAAAACGAATCAATTGCAAAATTTTAAATTTTCTATTAGAAATAGAAATTATCTATTACTAATAGAAAGTTTTTTTTATATAAAAAATTTCAAAGAAATACCATTATATATTAAATTTTTTTTGAATTTTTAATTTTTTTCATAAAATTTGTTAAGTATTGGAAAATAAATGTTTTTTGCACAATTTTTTTGGTTTGACATTTCATTTTATATGTACTTGTTTGTTTTAAAAAAAACTTGTCTCCTTTGTATTTCAGTCATTTTTTTTTTTATTTAGAATTAATTAAATATTGAATTTTTTATAGAGCCTTCTATAGAACCATTTATAAAGTGATAATTTTCAATTAATTGGTAAATATATTTTAATCAATTTTAAGATTAAAAAATAATTTTAAAAACTTTTACATTTTGACAAAGTCAGACAAAGGTTTTTCAACAACCGTGTAATCAATGACTGGTTCGCCAGATGTCATCGAGGCAACATCAGTTGATAAATTTAAAGAATTACTGGACAATTTTCAGCCATCGTAGTTACTATAGCTCAACATTTACTGTAAATGCCACAAAAAAGAGCCTGGCATATGAGTTGAATATAGATGAGTATACTCAGCTAATGAGTTTAACAAAGCTGTGGCTATGTGTAACTTAATTAACTATTTGAATTGTGCATGTATTAACAACATATCTACATGTATTATCAAACTGACTCACCCTATAGCTAAAACATCTGGAGGTTCAACATTGCAGTCAATCCAAGGCTTTAGACATTCAAAAGCTAATTGTCCATTAACATTCCAAGTACCCGTAAATACACTGAAATTAAGAGCCATATAATAATTAAATTATTTATGTAAAAGCCATTTAAGTTATAAAAAGTAATTTTATAAAATACTTACAAAAGTAAAACCTAATTCTGTTAGGACCTCATCCTGTATATGTAAATATTTTAAATAATTATGAACTTTACATGTTGTTATGTTAATATTTAATAATAATTTTGATATTTTATTAAAAAATAATGACCTTTTAATTTTTTTTTTTTTTTTTTTGTATTATAATAAAGATAAACTTATCAGATACTGATTTTGCAATCAACTTTATTTAAATTGATTTTAATATTATATTTCTTTAAAGATAATCTGAGACATAAAATAAAAGATTCAATCAGTTGCCATTTATAAATATAGAAACACCAAAATTATTGAATTAACAATCAACTGTAAACAGCAAATATAGCTGAAAATAGAGTTTTATTTGAGTCAAAATATGTCAACAACTGCAAGCTCCAGATAATAAGGAAACGAAATCATATTCAAGATCGGCTGCCTGCTCTAAACAGTGAAATAGTCATTTTATTTTATCAAGACCAGAATATATAGTGTGGTATATAAAGATAAAAAAAGTATTAAAGTTTATTAAAGATTCAAAGACCTTATTAATGATAATATGGAGAGTAATTGAACTATAGTTAGAAATCTTAGAGTGGTTTCCAGAGTTTTAATAGGAATGAAAAAGGCAGTTTTATAGCAAACATCAAATCAAAATTCAGCTCTTGCTAAATAGTTTAAAGAGTACAAAAAGTTACAAACACTTATGATGTAGGAAAGTTTAAGATAAAAATAATTTTGGCCACAAAAACATAATATTTAAAGATTTACCAAGATTCTCTAAATTCTATAGTGAAATAGAAAACTTGGTAATCAAATTAAAAAAGAAGATTAAAAATCCTAAAAATTAAAAAAAGAAAAAGATTTAAGCTTGGTCTAAACCACCAAAAAGAAAAAGAAAAACTGAGCAAAAGGCCTGATCTTATGCTTTTTTCTCATAGAAATACAAAAATACAACAATATAAATGGGTAAGTGAAAGCACACAAAGAAATAGTCATACAATTCAAACATGATTTCATAAAAAATAGGAAAAGTGTTATGTAAGTATATGCTCAAAATACAGTCAAAAAGATCACTCTTTCTTTCAACTTTAAATTAATATTACAACCCCATAACTCTAAAAAAACAAACATTAACAAACACATATTTTTAAGACCGGAGAAATAATTATTAATACTTGTTAAAAGTTTATTAAATAATTACAAAAGACTATAATAAACATCAATGAAACCATTTCACACAAACTTTAAATTATCCTTTTTTTGTTTATATGTTTTAAGTCATATATTTTTAAATGTTTGGAGTTAATTTTTATGTGCTTAAAATCATATTTACCAATAAATGTTATAATTGTAATTATAACTAGGGCTGTACCAGATTTTGGCTTTGGCCGAAATCCAGCCATTTTTATAAATTTGGCTCAAATCCAGCTCTGGCAAAAAGTTAACAAATCCAGCAAACTTTTTGCTGGATTTCTGACTTTTGGTCAGATATTTATTACATTTTTTTTGCCCATGTTTACATATATACTTAATATTTTATTTATACAAATCAATGTTCTTTGTAATTCCATATTCTATGACCTCCATGTTTGTAATGGTATCTGTATTTACATTTCATTGCAATTTAATCAGCTAAGCCTAATTTCTAAAACCAACTCAATAAAAAATTCTGAAGGGAAGATCACGATAATCTGAAGTGAAGACACACGATAGAGTCTGAAGTGAAGACACAAATGTGGTTAAATATATATTCAACAAAGTTACAGTGCAGAGAGTATTGATGCAAGTCAATCTGAGCAGCAGATTGACAAAATTAAAGAAATTCCAGCAAAACAAACCTGGCTGGATAATTCCTTTACATGATCATCATTACTCTGACAATGTATTGATGAAATTGTTCAGCCTACGTCCGCTGGTGGCACAGCACATGAACAACAATTACCAACAGGCACTGACACTCAGCTAAACAAGTATTTGCAGAACCAGAAATAAATAGACATACTGATCTACTACAGTGGTGGAGTGACAACGTGCAACGATTGCCAGCTCTGGCGACAGTAGGTCGCATTTATTTGGGTGCCCCACCGACAAATGTACCATGCTGGGGAGGTCTTCCATGATCATTGTAGCTTTATAATGCAGCTCGCCTTATATTTCTAAAGTACAATTTGAAACTGAAAATTACAATTTGAAACTTTACTTCACTTTCAAATTGAAAGTTTCAATCATTTATCAATTTTTTGTTATGTCATGATATGTTATGTGAAATTGTGTCCTTCTGTTTTAATAACAACAATAAAGTTTAACAGAAAACAGTTTTTACTTGGTATTAAGAATGGTCAAAATTGATGACCATTCTTAATATCAAGTAGGGATGTACAGGATTTCCACTCCTGTAATTTTTTTTTGAAATCTGCCGGATTCTACCGGATTTCTACTGACAAATCCAGCCGGATTTGTCAGTAGAAATCCGGTAAATCTGGCTCTGGCCGGATTTGAAAAAATTAAATCCGGTACAGCCCTAATTATAACATTTATTGGTAACATTTATTATACATTGTAATAAGCCATATTTGATATAGACCTGTTGTATAAATATATACATTAGATTGTATATATTGTTACATATAACAACAATCATAACAACAACAATAATAATAAAATTCTGAATAAAAAAGTTAAGAACATATACTAAGAAAAAAATATATTTATATTTTTATTACTAAATTTTTATTATAAAATATGTTTATATTATTTTATAATTTGTTATTACTTTTAAAATACACATGTATTTATATTATATTACAATATAACTGATTATACCTAAATGGGTAAATGTCAGTAAATTCTTTTTCTCTAGCAGCCATGTGTAATCTTAAATAATTTTCCCTAGCCCGAAAACCTTTTATATCAGTTGATGTGCGATTTAATGGTATGCTTAGTGGAAAACTTTCTAACTTGGAAACATCTACACTGTCAAGTACATCGAAAGCATCATTTGTAGAGTTGCTATTAGTTTCCTCCTTAAAATAAAACAAAGTTTATATTATTAAAATTTTTTGAGTTTATACTCTTGAAAGAATTTTTTTCTAGTTTTCCCTGGTAGCACCACACTTAACTTATTTCTAAGCAGATTCACATGTCAAGATTTGTGTTCTTTTTTATGTGAAAAAATCACATAGAAAAGTACAGGTTTTTCATAATATTTACCTAACATTTTTTTGAGCCTCCACAATTTTGACCTCAATAATAGTATTGAGCCTCCTTTAATACTAAATCAACCATGTGAAGGTGAATATAAAAATAACCAAAATTTTCTGACAGTAAAGCCCATTATTATTAAGTTAAAAACTGATTCACAGACTAAAGTCAATAACTTCAGATAACTAAATTTATTTCTAATTTAAACCAGAAGTTAGACTTTGGAGATTTTGAAAATTTATAACATCATAAACATTAAGTTTCATTAACAAATGCAAATCTTCTGGAACGCCAGAAATATTAAAGTTGTTACCTGTAAAATTGACACATTCATGAAACTGTCAATTACTTGATTCTTTGAACTGACTTTAGTCTGCCTAGCTTGTTTAAAACAACCCAAAATTCAGAAAAATTATGAATCATAATTGGTTAAAGAGAGTTAATAGGTAAAAAATATATAAATATAACAAAAAACTGTTGTTGCAATGGATTTGTAAGAAAATTGCGATGAAAGAGGGAAAAAAACAATTTTTCATCAAATTTTCAATATAATATAATTTAAAATTTGATTTATGAAAAAGAAAAAGCTAAAATCACTTTTGAAAAAACTATTTTAGTACATTTTTTAAATTTTGAATTTTTTCAACTGTTTTTTTTTTTTTTTTAAATCAAAACATACAGGTTAACTTTTTTATTACTGTATACAACATTAAATGTCATATCAATCTACAATACTTTTTAATTAAATTTTTCCAGAGTTATTTGAAGAATAGTAGAAAGGTAAAAATAAAATACTTGTTTAATTGACTTCATTATGAAAGGACTAATGCATGTAAATACTGATTTAACAATATTTTGAGGTTTCATATTTTTGTTTAAATTGATTTAAAATGCTTTGCAGCTAACATATATGATGATAGAATTTTAAATTTAAATTTTTAAATAAAATCTAAAGTTGGTTAGAGAATGCAGCTATAGAATTTCAAGTAAATATGCTTTTTTATTAAAATTTTTTTAGCTTTGTGCTTTTTTAAAACTGATTAGAAAAAGTATGAAATCATAAAAAAAAAAGTAAATCAGATGATACTTTTTGTGGTAACAAACAATTGAATAGTGATAAAGCACAAGTCAAATATATAAAGAGACACAAAAGTGGTCAATTAAAACATCCAACATTAAACACTACCAACCAATCTGAAGGATAACAGGAGTATTTGCATAGTCTATGTAAATACTTCTGTTATCCATCAGGTAAAAAACGTGACAAATGTGTAATGCAAATAGGTGAACTTATATATAAGTATACATCAGGCCAAATATGTGACTATAGGAGTCTTGGCAAAACAAAGACTCCAATAAACTTTTTGGTATTAAAACCATCAATTTTATAAGAAATAACTTGATTCAAACATAGATGGTAGATGACACCCTAAGAATAAGCTTTCAAGTTGCCCCCAACGCGATTCAACCCAAACTCATAATAAAGTAACAATACACACTAAACAGGGGCTATTCTACTCATAGACTGTTTTCGATAGCGTCGACCCTATTCGGGCACTGATTTAGAGGCCACCGAAATTAAAGTTTGAGGTCTTTTTTTTTTTGACGTTTTGTTTTTACTTTACAGCAAATAATATTTTTTCCCATATTTCCATAAAGCTACCATTATTTTCAAAAAATACATAGACTTTGTAGCATAGACGCCCATACAATTTTTCCATGAAGAGGGTGAAAGACTAAGAACCAAAACAATACCTAATTAGCTTATTTAATAATGAAAATACTTATAGTTAAAAAAAAAACAGGTCCTCAGTAAAAAAAGGTCATTTGCCTTTCCCCTTCACTCTGAAAAGTTTTTTTAAAAGGTCAAATAATTTTTAATGAAAAATCACAAAAAATAAGTTGTTTATTTTTAGAGTTTTCAAAGTTTTTTATATTTTTTAAATAAAATTAATTTTAATTATTAATTTTAAAAAATTATTTACTTTTTTAACTCTAATCATTATTTACTTTTTATAAATGCTTTTAATTTAAATGTGTAACTTTGAATACTGATATATTTGGTATACAAAATATATCAGTATTCAAAGTTACACATTTAAATTAAACTACAAATCAAACAAGATTAATATTCGGGATTTTTTATGTACAGTGTATACTTTTAATCTACCTTTTTTCATCCAAAAGGCAATATCTTTTTGGCCGCCCTGTGAGCTGGCCTCAAATCATTAAACGGAGTTAGAAAGCTGTAAGAGATTAAGAGAAACAGAAAGAGTATATATACACATATACATTTATATATATATATATATATATATATATATATATATATATATATATACATATATATATATACATAGATACATATATATATATATACATATATATATATATACATATATATATATACATATATATATATATATATACATAGATACATAGATACATATATATATATATATATATATATATATATATATATATATATATATATATATATATATATATATATATATATATATATATATATATATATATACATAGATACTTTTTTATCAAAAACATCACTTTTACACCAACCTCGTTTCCTATAGGAACAAAAGAAACTTGTGACATTGTTCGTTCAATCCATGATTTCCCAGAAGAAAGTCTTGTTGAAACCACTTCACGACTTCGTCTTAACAGATCTGAATTCATTTGATCTGATTTAATACTCTGTTCTATTTCTTGTTGTGAAAGAGGATCAAAATCTTTAAGATCAAAAACTTTTTCATTAGTATTCAATATGGTTGGTGGTTTTTCTAATTTCTGATCAAATGGATTAATATCCACAAAATCTCTAAGTAAGTCAACATTGCTTGAGTTGTCATCTTTGTTAAAAGGATCAAAGGAAGATATATTACAATCAGCTAAATAAAAAGTTATATTTTTAAACTTTAAAAGTGCTTTTAAGATTATGTAAAAAAAAAAATTATAAGAATAAATATTTTGAACCAACAATAAAAAGCATAATTCAATCAATACTTAACAATAAAAATAAAATCTAGAAAAATTGAATAAAAAAATCTTTTTCTTTATTTTGTTATCAGAAAAATGTAAAACATATGTTAAAGGAATTTCTTTAGACATTTACAAGCTTTCAAAAAAAAGTTGAATAGACTGTGCATACTATTTTTTTTCCTTTAAAAAATACATGTTAATTATCAATTCAATGCAATTCGTATTTTTTTTACATAAATAAGTGAATAAAGTAAATAAAGTTCATTTTTTTCATAACTTTATTTCTAAATAAAAAAATTAAGGAAAAAAAATCTGCTTCAATATCTTTTAAACTTCAATCTTTTTTGTTTAATAATTTATTTCCTTTAGTAATTATTTGGCTAACAGTTTTTTTTTAAATCTTTCACACCTAAAAGTTGAACTTATTCACAACTTAACTATAAAATATGAACTATGACTAATAGATTCTAAATAAAACAAAAATGAGAAATTAAGCTACATATCTAACTTTATTGTGAAAATTTTCAATGTGTTCATTATTAATGGATATTAAATTTTTTATCATATTTTCAAATATCATACTTTTTTAAACTTTTGTAAAATTTTGTTTTTACTTGCTGTGATATTATATGTTTATTTAAAATGATTTTTATACATAGTGTGTCTTTTATTTTAACTTTTAGAAAAATTATCTTTTTCTTTTTTTTAGCAATATGGTCTACAAAACAAAGGTAAGAACAGTTTTTTATTTTTATTTAGTAAAAAATATGTAAATACTTAATATATTTTTCTTAAAACATAGAATTGATTTAGTTATTATTAAAAACACAACATGTAATTGTAAAACTTTAGTTACATGACTTAATAAAAAACATGTAACTGTAAAAAGTCACTTACTGACTACCGGAGTTGATAAGCTTATTTTGCTAATTTCACTTAAGGGCCAACTACCTATGATGAAAGAGTAAAAAAATTACAATAAACAAGTAAAAGTTCCCCAATATATATATATATATATATATATATATATATATATATATATATATATATATATATATATATATATATATATATATATATATATATATATATATATATATATATATATATATATATATATATATATATATATATATATATATATATATATATATATCTATGTATATATGTATGTATTTATGTATGTATGTATGTATGTATTTTTGTTTGTATGTTTGTTTGTATTTATTTATGTATTTATGTATGTATTTATGTATATATGTATGTATGTATGTATGCATGTATATATGTGTATATATATATATATATATATATATATATATATATATATATATATATATATATATAAATATGTATATATATATATATATATATATATATATATATATATATATATATATATATATATATATATATATATATATATATATGTACTACTACATATTACTACAATACTAGTTTTTATTAATTTTAAAATTTTTTGTTTATAAATTAAATGTTTATATCTATCTATAAGTGAAATTTTAGCGTGATTATTATTTTATTAAGTTTTAATATTAATTTATTTTATTAGTTAAAACTTTAATTTTATTTTATTATTCAAAACATTTAAATCTTTGCAGTTTTTCAAATATTATTTATAAACAGAAAGTCTGTTAAATTTAGTTTTGGTATAGTTATATTAAACACATGTGAAGAGGAAACATGTTAATTCAAAAATATAAAACTTTTTTCAAATTTGATACAAGTTAAGGTTTTCATTAAGTCTATTGAAAATAGGAAACACAACAGTGTTACACAATTCAGAGCTTTTAAAAAATTGTCACAATAAAAATTAAAGTTGTGCTAAATAAGCAACAGAAACGTTTGTATACGGAACATCACCCACAAAAAATAATAACTTTTCAGACCATATTTTACATTCTAATACGCATGTGGCAACTGTTTTAAGATTGAGTGAAACTAAGTAAAAAAACTCATAATACTAACAATTCCATGAGTGAACAGAAAATTCTGATGATTAGTAAATTATGAATATATATCAATAATGGAACAACCACCATTGCACATTTACAAATTTACATTTACATTTACAGTTTGTAAATAAGAAAAAACAACTTTTTTTAGTATTATTTTTCAGGTTTCTTTTTTTCCCTCCACGTGTTATTAAAGGGTCAGATCATTTATTTACATAAAGTTATAAATTCAAACTATGCTACTATATTAAAGAGTGTTTTTTTTCCTTAAAAATAGAAAACAACTACTGTAGGTGAAGTAAATTCTTATTCCCTGTGGAGGTAAGAATAATCGGATTTAAACTGTTAGTGGGTGTACATTATCTACTTATTTTTTGAAACAATTTGCCATTAATAAAAATCTTTGCCTACAGCACATAAACTAAATTTGTATTTCTAAACAACATTCACTAATTCATAAATTCCAAATAAGTTAGATGTTACTAAAAAATCATGTCAAAAAATTGGAAAACTTAAAGTGATAATAAAAAGTGAAGATAAAGATAAAAATAATGATTGACAGAAAAATATTGAATGAAAATAAAGCACCAACCAAAACTATAATTCTTATTCATAATTACCAACACAAGTGCTAAATGAATTACCGTCAGTTGAACAGCTTGATTTATTATATTTTTTTAACCAATCAAATGATAAATTTGTTCCAGAAATAAGAGCCACTAAAGAAGAAAAAAATTATTGAAAAACTATGCATGTTTTTTAATACCAAACAGGTTACTCTAATAGAATTATCATAAATTATAATTATTACAAACATTATACAAACTTATACAATGTATTTAGTAAATTTAAAAAAAAAATCAACTCTTAAATTAATTAAAAAAAACAAACCCATAAGCCTATAAGGTTTTAAAAACTAGAAAACTTTTAAGAACTTTAAGCAAATAGTTTTGAATTTTCTTTTAAAATTTGTTAACCTAAAAAACTTAAAAAGTTTAAAAAAATTTTAATAGGGTTTGTAACTTCTTTCAGAAATTATAATTAAATAATATTGTTGTAAAATACCTCCATGAATTTCTGAGAGTAATGTAAAAAACTTGTTAGTGGCTTCGCCAGTACTAAATTCAACAGTATATGTTGTTAAACCAGATGATACATGATACTGGATTTCTGTATCTATTCAATATAATTAACGAGAAGTGATTTAAAATGAAACAAAATGTGATAAAAAAAAAAACTCATGACAACACTATACATAGAAAAAGTTAAACGCTTAAAAAATAAAATATGTGAAAAAGATGACATTTTCATCAATCCATTAAATATGACAGTTCTAGAAATTTTAACTGAGCCTAAATATTTTATTCAAACATTTAAGTTAAAAATATATTTTTGTTAAAAAAAAATGAAAATAATTAAAATTAAAGGTTTGAAGCGCTCTCCTATAAAAAAAAGAAAAAAAAAAAGATTTGGCTAATTAAGATAGGAGAGGGTTGTATTTATCCTATTTATCTTTTTTTTATATATATCTAAAATGTCCTAAAATCTCTGTTTTATTCATTTGCAAGTGCTGTCAACGTAGGTTCAATCTAGTTTTCAAGTGGCATCAATCTAGGACTAGGTGTAAGTACTTAATTGCTCTAGTAGGCTTGTCACAGCATGATTTTCTGATTCTCATTAGACTTATCAAGATCGCATATCTTTATTATAGGTATTGATTAAAATTAAAGATACAATGAGGTCTATTAAATAAATTGCTCTTATCTGATGTAAAATATATACAACTGTTACAATCTATAACTACTTATGATATATAACATAATATGTAACACCTTTATTTAAACTTTTTAAATAAAATTTTAAATAAAGGTGTTACATATTATGTTATATATATAAGGTGAAAAGATTCAACTTTTATATTTTGCTTAAGCTTCATTTTTTTTTTTTTTTTTCTTTTTAAGTAACTTTTAATGGTTTTATCAACATTGTAAACATTTAAAAAAAGGGTAATTATCCACTATCTCCTTTCATAACAGATCTAAAACTTTTATTAAAAAAAAAAGAAAATACTGTCTCAATGTTAAAACATGCTATTCAAAAAGCACAATTGGCTAATTTAATATTAAAGGTAAACAATATGTTTATAACATGAATATTTGGTAAATATATATGAAAAAGTAAAACAAATATAAACTTACTTGTTTTATTAAATGTGCCTAAAACAAAATTATAAAATATTTGTAACAGATATCCAACTTTCAAAATTTACATACTTAGTAAAAGTTTAAAAAATTTAATAAAAATACTAAATTTTCAATATAAAATTAAACATACTGAATCTAAAACTTTCATCTATTGCCAATGCATATTTTGAACGAATATTAACTTCTTTTGAACCAATACCAGGATGGGTGATAATAAGTAAACTATACGCAATAAAGTGCAATATAGATAAAGAGCAAAAGCTATTATTCATATATATATATATATATATATATATATATATATATATATATATATATATATATATATATATATATATATATATATATATATATATATATATATTATATATATATATATATATATATATATATATATATATATATATATTTATATATATATATATATATATATATATATATATATATATATATATCAGCACAAAAAATAACAGGCAGTCAACGGACAATGACCGCTTGAAATGAAAAACATTGCCGTTTTGATCTCCCAAAATGAATTCTTGCTGGTCAAGGTTGACTGGTTAAAAAAATCTTTTTTTTAAAAAAATAAGCATTTACAAGCAACCTAGATGTATTTTGAAAATAATAAA
>NC_088922.1:58685000-58752500 GCF_038396675.1 Hydra vulgaris | reverse complement strand
CTTCAACTTTACGTTTCACCATTGCTGGATCATCAGGAAAAGTCTTCCTAATGATCCAGCAATACTCCAGCATACTCTTCCTGATGATCCAGCAATGGTGAAACTTAAAGTTGAAGAAAAAAGTTAGATTTTTTACTAATTTATTATTGCTCTGTACTTTAAGAACATTGAGCACTCTATTTGTAAAAAACACTAACATACTTTACATATATATGTATGTATATATACATATATATATATATATATATATATATATATATATATATATATATATATATATATATATATATATATATATATATATATATATATATATATATATATATATATATATATATATATATATATATATATATATATATATATATATATATATATATCAGCGTGGAAAATAACAGTTGGTCAACAACATGCCCGAAATGACAAATATTGCTGTTTTACCTCCCAAAATGAATTTTTCAACCATTAACAATTGAAAAAAAATCAGTGTTTTAAAAAACAAGATTTGACAGGATTTAATTTGGGAAATGCAAATACTACAATTTTATTTAAAATATTTAAAATTATTTAAATTAAAAAAAGTTTTTAAAAGTGCGTTCAATAAAAATGTGCGCGCGAGAGTTAATTTATTATTAATATTTTAACAGTTATTTTACTATTAATATTAACAAATATTTTGAACGCTAGTTATTTGCAAGTCTTTATTTGAAAAATTCATTGATTTTATTTAAAACTATTATTTTTAAAGGAATTCCCTAATTTTTAAGCATTAAGTTATTATATTTATAATGTTCAGTCATAAAGTACTATTACTAAAATAAAAACTTGAATGAATTAAAAAATTACAAACTTTGTCCGAAAAAAACAATTAACCCTCAATTACATGTGTTAGGCAGTCGATTGTTAATACCAAAACAAGATGGATGAGCAGCGACATGCACAATCTGAGGCCAACAAATCATGGTCCGGATGTGAAGATATAAATATAGATACAGAACTCAATGACCCCAAATGGTACCCAAAGGAGAGAAAACCTATACAAACAAACAAAAAGAGTCAATAAAGCTGGACCTACCACAAGACCTTTGGAGAAATCACATCAAAGTTGGCCTCCTGATTGCAGCTCAGTCTCAATGCTGAACTTTCAATATTCTCTCAAATGATATCAGCTGGTTCTGGAAACCTAAATGATGTTGTACTTAGTCACTTAACCATAAGACGCCAAAGAATCAATGGTAAGAAAAGGCTACAGCAAAGATAAGAGCAGATTTTGACAAAAAGCAGCCATGATTTTTAATCATGGCTGCTTTTTGGCAGCCATGATTAAAAAAGGGTTCTGGCGGAGACTGAAAACATGAAAAAAAACTGTGTTTTTCGGGACACACTACTCATAATAACTAACTCATTATGCTTTTAAATTTAAACAGTGAAACGGTGAATTCTACATTGTTATGCCATTTTCTTTTTTATTTTACACAATCTATTTTGTGCAACCTCCATTATTTTTAGTTTGATCAATTTTTTTGTTTTTTTAGACTTATTCAAAAAAGCAAAGCTTCTTTATTATTCTGAAGTTGTGGCTACCATATCAGATTCTTCAATAAAGACCTCATTTCACTTTGCATGATTCTGCACTTTGCTTAAACTGCACATTTCTCAGTGTTTAAAATTTTTTGTTCTAAATTCATACAGCGACATATCCTTTTTTTGTCTCTTAGTGATTGCAAATATTTTTTATATCCAGAGTTTACTCTAGAAACAACTTAGCAATGTCACTCTCTAACATATTTTACTGATTATTTTTCTAGAATCAGTTTAAAAATTAATTGAATATTAAGAATAAACAATATTAGGCACCCAAAGAATTTCAGCTTTAATTGTGGATGTATTTATCACTATTTTATCTATTGTTTTTAGGTGCTTGATTTAAGCATTCTGACACATGCTCAAAAATAGAAATAGAATGGGACCATTGATTTGATACTGTTGCTATCATGAATAATTATTATTATTACAAGTCTCACAAATGTATGTTTTTTTTCTTAACTGATGTTTCTTCATTTGAGCCATTTTACTTGAAAAATATAAACAGTTTAGAATTCAAAACTTTTTAACCTCTAATACTTTACACTTTTTATTATATATAAATAAAATAAATATGCAAGCATCATTAAAAAAAAATTAAACCGCAACAATGATAATATTTGATTTTAACAAAAATAGTATAACAAGAAATAGCAAGCATATGACAAATATTATTTAAAAAAAATTATATTAAAAAAAGGTGGGAGATACTTGAAACAAGCAATAATAAATTGACATATATGCAAATTTCCAGGATTTTTCCGGGAGTTTTTAAAATAACAGAAAAATTTCAAAGCTTTCAAGAACTTGCCGGGACTGGTGGGAACCCTGAAGATATGATTTAAACACTAAAAATTTAAAAAAACGTTCTTAGAATATTCTATGAAGATATTTTTATTTTCCACCGAGATAAGAAAATGTATACAATAATCTAATTTTTAAAATGTCTCAAAAAAACTCACTGTATCTCATATATAATCTTTGTACAGCGATTAATTAGTAGAAGCAGAAAATTAACTTAATTATTCTTTTTTATTAAGTTTTTATTTTGCAAACGTCTAAAGAAACGTTCGATTCCGATATCTTCCGTTGCAAAATGAATGAAGTTTTATTTAGTTTTTAAAACATTTTAATAAAAATAATAAGATTAACTAGTACTATTTTAACTAGTACTATTTTTTCTCGCCGTCTGATAAAACAACATCTAGCCGTCGTTATTGATTGATTGACGGTTTTCGATAAACGTACTCAAATCGTTGGGAATAGTGTACCTGTATGGCATGGACAACACCGCGTATCTGCGCTACAGATTTGTTTACTAGAGAAGATTAATACTTAATATTTTTTTATTTGAACAGATTTTGGTCTCATTTTAGTAAAGTGAGTATTATTTATACTTTTTAAAGTCAACAATAGATATTTGGTGTTGAAGTTAATTATAACCAATTATAGTCAGGGCCGTCCCGAAGAGATTTTAATGGGGTGGGGGAAAAGGGGAGGGGGGAAGAGGGGTGACTTATCTGTTTTTTGCCGACTTTAGCCAAAAAAAAATTTTTGCCGACTACCATAGGTTTACCTAATTCCAAACAGTCCCTAAATCCGAACAGCTTTAGTTCATTTATTGTTACATCTTTTATTTTTGTGGTATTTTTAAAAGGAAAACTGATTAAATAAATTGGAAGACTAAGGTAATGAGAATATGAAAGAATATTTTCATAATATATATTGATATCATTAAATTTTTTAATTGCAAGCAAAACACTTTTTAAAACCCCGAAAAACCAACAATATAAAACCGACTTAAAAAAAAAGACAATTTAAATTGTGTACTGTTCGAAATTTACATTTTTTCAGGCGAAAATCGGCATACCAACTTTTACACAAGCTCGCTCCTGCTGATGTCATAGATAAATCTTTTTTATTTTTAATATTCTTATAAAATATGGAAAATCAATATAAAATATTTCAAAATATACAATTTTATAAAAAAAGGCATAAGTAACCGTATATTTACTACTTTTTTATTATAAATTGTTTGAAAATAAAACTTTGATCAACCAGGAAAATTTTCGCCTAGATTTGCCCACCTTAAAATTTTTTGCGTTTGAAAATGTATTGTTTATAGAAAATTTTTGGAAAAGTTTTGGCTGCTTTTGTTTGCTTTTGTATCTAAAGGGTCATTGCAAACATGATGTACTTAAATTAAAATGCGGTTCCTCCTCTCACTCCCAATATTTTTTAATGAGTTTCAACCGTGATAATGAATAGCGGAATATAGAAGTATAAAAGTGGGCCAAACAAAACATAAATAAAACAATCAAATAAACAAAATCGAATAAACAAAATAATGAAAATTATAATATTCAATAGTTATTTAGCGGTGAAACTAATTTTAAAAATGAGAAATAAAGACATTTTCGATTACTTAATTAAAGGAAATTGTGAAAATAAATATGAAAGTTTAATTAGTAAGGAAGCAAAAACCAAAGTTTGTATATTGATTTCTCAATGTTATCCGAACTACAATCAGATAAGGTTAACCAAAAAATTTATGAAATGGAATGAGACAGGTAGTCAAAAAGGAAGGTTTATAAATTGTTACGAGATATGGTTAAATATGGAATTTATTGTAAACGAACCTCAACAGCAAGTTATGATAAAAAATGTACAACGAGGTGCACCTTTAAAATCATTTGAAGATCTCTCAACAAGGTCTAAGAAAAGAAGATCTTCAGAGATAACTGAAAAGTTAGGTGTTACCACTAAAAGTCTGTTTCATACCCTCATTCTTAATCTCAATAAAGAAGGTCGATTTAAAAATGCCAAAGTTATCAAACATTTGATGGAAAGTAAAACTGATGGATCCTGTAATATACCATGCTCTAAAAGCTACTCAGTAGAAGAAGCTTTAGCTATAATGTTAGACTGTAGAATGAGTAGGACTGACTATCAAACTATCCGTCAAGGAGCCTTAGATAAAGGTTGCATGTTATACCCTGCCTACAATTTTATTGTGAAAGCTAAAAGTAATTGCATTCCAGATTCTGGAATTGTCACATCAAACTACAGAGCTTCTGTGAATCTTCAAGGAATAATGGATTATACTTCAAACAGAATTAGGAAAGTTATGGATAAATCAAAACTACCTGAGCCTTGCAATACTCTTCTTCTTATAAGCAAAGTTGGATTTGATGGTTCATCTGGACAGTCTGTTTATAAACAGAAAACCGAAGATGAAGAGGATAGATTGCCTGTTACAGTTAAAGAATCTCTGTTTCTTTCGTGTATAGTACCTGCACAACTTAAAATACAGGAGACTAATGTTATTCTATGGACTAACCCTCAAACATCCTCAACCCAATATTGTCGTCCTGTTCGAATACAATACGTAAAAGAAAATTTGTAAGTTGTTAAAGCAGAATATGATTTTTTTATGTCAACTGAACTCAGAGCAACAACCATAGACTTGTTTCAAGTCAAGCACAAGTAAGTATGTATAATGATTGATGGGAAAGTTTCCACTCTTCTTTCTATATTAAGTGATTCTTATTAAGTTTGCAATGTATGTGGATTAAATCCTAAAAAAATGAATGACTTTGTAATGGCGTACAATAATTCACACTCTCCGTCTCTGGATTTGTTGTTTTGAATGTCTGTTACATATTGGACAGAGAAGGAGACCAGGATACAATGATTGCGGATTTTTTCATGCAAACACTCCTGAAAAGAAAAAAATAGTTGTAAATCGAAAGAAAGAAATTCAGGAAAAAATAAAAGATACACTCGGACTTATTGTTGATGTACCAAATAGTGTTGGCTTTGGTACATCCAATGATGGAAACACAGCAAGAACAGCATTTAGAAGCCTTGAAACGTTGGCTGAAATTCTTGGAGTTGATAAGGATCTTGTTAAAAGATTTTTCATTATTCTTTGTGTATTTTCCTGTAAGCATCCAATTGATCCAGATAAACTAGAAATATATTGCAAAGATACATTTAAGACATATGTAGCACATTTTAAATGGTATCCTATGCCTTCTGGAGTGCACTACTTTTTGTCCTTGGTGTGCTACTCTACATGTTTATGCAATCTATCAAGATGTAGTAAATGTGTAATTTGTCCTGCAGCGAACATTTAGCTAAAAGGTATTCTAAAAATGATTATGTTAAAATAAGAACGTTAAATCATGTTCATGGTGTTCTGCACATGTATGATATTTATTCATTCAAAAAAAATGTTTCATACATGCTGGTGACTATTTATAGTAAATAGAAAGTTGAAAATTAAATATGAAATACATATCACATGTTTATTATTCGTTATTTCTTTTGTCCTTGGTTTCGTGTTATTGGTGTGTCCTTTAGAGGTATGACAACTAACATTACTATAATAGTTATTGTTGGCCAGAGTATAATGAACATTCACCGAAAATTTTAGCTCTTTAGCTTCAAAATCGGCGATTTTTTCCTCATAAGTGACATTTCTGGACCACTGTGCTGTGATGAAAGTGGATTGAAATTTGATCAAGGTAAAGTCAACATTGTTTGTCGAAAAGGAATAAAAAATCCAAAACAACTTGCCCCAACAAATAAAAAACATATGACTACAAATTTAACCTGATGCGATGCTTTTGGAAATTTCCTACCTCATCAAGTTGTTTGCAAAAGTCGAAATTTGATGAAATTTTGGGTTAAAGATGGTGCTTCTGATGTTTATTATTCTACCAGCAAATCAGGTTGGATGGAAAGCGAAAATTTCATAGAATGGTTTCGTTCAATTTTTTTAGTTCACGCAAACAAACTTCAAGGATCTAAAATTCTATTTTTAGACGGCCATGCATCTCACATTAATTTTGAATTAAAAAGATTATCTGAATCAAACAACATAATTTTATTCCGTTTGCCAGCTCACACAATTCATTTTTTGCAACCACTAGATGTTGGAGTTTTTAAAACTGTAAAGGCGGAATAGAAGCGAATTGTAGAAGTTTACTTGGTTAGAAATTCTTATTTAAGTTTAAGTAACCGGCAGTTTCCAGCCATGCTAAAAGACCTTATTGCAAATAAAGGCTTTAAAGCGGAAAATGCACGTATAGGTTTTGAAAATATAGGCATATTTCCACTCAATCGTTCAAAAATAACTCCAAATAAAACTGCAATCAGCGCTATTTTTCAACATGTAACAAATGACAAAATTGAGAATTGTTTTTCTGGAAAGTCTACCGATTCACAAGTTTTACTCGATAAAACTAATAAAATAAATTCAAAAAACTCAATGAATAGACTTTCAACCAAAGAAATATTGCTCAAAGAATTAGATGCCGTTAAACAAAATGCCGTTAAACAAGCATCTTTTGATATTAATAAATCAGTGCTCAGTGTGCTTAGAGATACATTTAAGCCTCTTTCCAGTAGTAAAGAAAAGGGAACAATAATTAAAAGAACAACAAGTTATAACATGACTGAACTATCTGCAATGGCTCAGGCCGAAGCAACACAAGCTGCTAAAAAAAGAAAACTAGATGAAAAAGAAGCCAGAAAAGTTATTAAAGAAAAAAAAACTTCACTCAGCAATTCTCAAAGAACAAAACTTTAAAAAAAAGAAGAAAAAAACCTTTTAAAACTTAAAAAACCCCGAAAACGGTCTCAGAAATATAACAAAACAACAAAAATGTCTACTTGCCAAAATATTGAGTATCTTCCGGCCGCCGGCTGTAATTCCTACCATACCAATCGTCTTTGTATTTCCTGCGGAAGCCTTTGGGACGAAACTACAAGCATCAAATGGGTTGCATGTGAAAAATGTTTTAACTGGTCGTGTATTCCTTGTATTATCAATTATCACAAAACAATTGAATTCGTGTGCAAGGAGTATGAACAACTTTTATTAGTTTTAATTTTTGTAGCTTGACGCCTTAAAACAATATTTTTTGAATACAACGACTTTTTCATTTTAGTTTTTTAAAAACTATCAAATCTGTACAGCACAGCAAGGGTTGCCACCTCCAAATAAATTAGTATTCATTTGGAGATAGCAACCGTAGTTGTACAGTACAGATTTGATAATTTATAGATAACAGAAAAATAAAGATATATTGCTGCGATACTATTTAATAAAACTAACTGCGATACTATTTAATGGCGAAGAATAATGGCGTGGTTATAATAATAGAAGGTTATAAAATAATAATTTTCAGTGAGCAAAATTAGGGGTTACTGAACAATGTTTCAGTTTTTAAATTACTACCATTTCAAAATACAACTGCCTAAAGGTTTAAACTGCATTGCTATATGATAAAAAAGTATTACAAGCTTCCTATTTGATTAATGGGGAAGCATTCTCTAAGGCTGCAACCAACCTGATACAAATAACTGAAATTTCTTCTGACTAACGACGGTTAACTGACAGAAACAGACAGTGACTGTGAAGGTTTTTTTAAAACTGATTTCAAAAAAATAATGGAAGCTTTGCACCAACTTTTAATTAGGAACACGTGTTCCTAATTCCGAACAAAAACTTGACTTTTAAATTTAAAAATTAACAATATTTTCATAATAAATATACTTGTTACTTAATATGGTTCGATTCAGTTTAGATTCCAGTTTATTTAAAAAAATTAGTAATCAAAAAGCAAGCGGAGTTATTCAACTTTAAGTACGACTTTGTTCTGAATTAAGGAAATCTACGGTAACTATTCTTAAAAAAAAAGAAACTATAAATTATAGAAAAAAAAACTATAAACTGCCAACTAAAGATCCAATTTTGCCGACTCCAGTGTCCAATATGCCGACTAATAAAATTCATAGGGGGGCTGGACACCCCTACGCCCTTCCCCCGCGGAACGGCCCTGATTATAGTAATCAATGCTAGTTACGTAGATTTTTTTGGTCTTTGACAAAATATCCTGCAATCTTAATTTTTGTAAAAATTTTTTTTTTTCTTTCAAAACTGTTTCCTAGCAAAATCATAGATAGTGTCTCATAAGCCAAAGTTGCGTATTAGGGTTTTGAATATCTTATTTTTTTCAAACCTAGCTTGAGAAAATGACATACCTTTCAGCGGCGGCTACAAAACTATGTTTGTATTAAGACAAAATTAGTAGTCATAATTTTTGATAATCTTTAACTGAACCTGTATTTTGATCGACTAAGTTTTTAACTTACAGCAGTGGTGTTGTAGTGATTAAAGTCCATGGTTCGAAGTCAGTTCTGACCTTATATGCACGTTTTTAAGCCATTTGACTGAAATAGGTTGGTGGCAACACACCAGCATCAATAAAAACAAGGATTTAGGTGAGACAATATCAAGCTAAATCTAGCAAGTTTGAAAAAAACGGAAAATGAACATTTAAGGTTACTTACTTGTACAAGACTCTAGACAGAGAACGTCAAATTGACGTTGAATTAACGCTGTACCAACATTGCAATGTTGACTTAACGTTATTCCAATTTTAAATTGACCTTATGTTAGATTGACATACATACATACATACATACATACATACATACATACATACATACATACATACATACATACATACATACATACATACATACATACATACATACATACATACATACATACATACATACATACATACATACATACATACATACATACATACATACATACATACATACATACATACATACATACATACATACATACATACATACATACATACATACATACATACATACATACATACATACATACATACATACATACATACATACATACATACATACATACATACATACATACATACATACATACATACATACATACATACATACATACATACATACATACATACATACATACATACATACATACATACATTCATACATACATACATACATACATACATACATACATACATACATACATACATACATACATACATACATACATACATACATACATACATACATACATACATACATACATACATACATACATACATACATACATACATACATACATACATACATACATACATACATACATAAATATATATTTGTATGCAGTTATATTCCGATAAATCGAATACCGGTTAACTCGAACTTTAGTTTTGTTTAGACCCTTCAAATTATTACCGGTTATCTCGAACTGTTTTATTTGGTCCCTTGAAATCGTCTAACTGGTTACTATTAAAGTTCTCCGGTTAAGTCAAACTTTGGATAACTCGAACCCTTTTAAGTCGAACCATTTTATCACCACTCGCTCAGAAAAATTTTTTTGATTAGCTCAAACATTCCGTAATCAAAATAACTTTAATAAATTTGTTTTAGATAATATTCAATATAAATCATATATAAATATATACAAATATTTAGACATATATATATAGTTAACTCTATATGTAAATAAAGTATATACATTTATTTTGTTTACATATTGAGTTGTTATACTGGTGCTACATATATTACATCATCGCACGTATTGTCCTAAAAACAGAGGAGGTATACCAAATAAAAACTTTTATTCATAACTTTATATGCAATCTATAGGTTGTGTGCCAAATTATGATTACAAGTTGGCAAGTTTTAGGAATCCATTAATTTACTGACAGTTTCAAAATAACATCAATGTTCAATTGATATAAGAAGAAGAATGTTGTCCCTTAACGGCAATGCATGCGCTAGCATTTGTGAAAAGCTATTTATTTTGTAATAAATGCTGTGTGTAACACTAACGATATGCGTTAGGGCAGGGTAATTTTTTGTATACGTATATATATATACTAATTTTTGCATATCTTTTGTCCAATAAACGCATCCCTTCAAAAATACTTTAATAGTAATCTGCTTTTTTTTTCTTCTAATCTTGTATAATAACTATTATACAATCATATATCAAACATGTCATAAAAAGCTTTCAATTTGACATTAAAATTTTTATTTCTTCTAGTTCTTAATATTTTATTTAAACTGGACTTTTTCTATTGACTTATTTATTAACTTAACTATTACAAACTTTTGAGTAAGTTCCTTTTGTTTCATTTGTTAAAAAACTGATTTTACGCCATCCATTTTCAATTTCTGTAGTAACTAATCGGTAACATTCGTGAGTAGAACTTGATCTTTTGCCTTAAGCAACGTCATTTCTGCGTGCATTAAAGCAATAATTTACATCTTTTTTTGTAGGTTATAAATCTCTAACTACAATGCAGTTAGAAATATAGAACCTTGCCCAAATGTTAAGTTGTCACACTCAAATCTTTCCTTCGCCGGTAAGGAAAGAAATTTCCTTACCGGCGTAATGCCGTAAATCTTTCCTTCTTTTAAGGAAATTAATTTTTTAAACTATGCGAAAGGAAGGAAATTAAACCCTTAATTTAGGCAAACTTACTGATCTCTTTAATATATTTCCTTAAATCAAGGGAATTCAATCACGGCTCAGCTGTAAAATAAAGAAATGGTTAAGAAATTTTACCTCGTGTTAAAAAAGAAACTTCACTGTTATATTACAACAAGGGAGAATTAGCGTCTCTTATCATTGTTATAAATAAATTTATCTTAAATTTATATTCAGTTCAAAATGCAGGAAAATAAGAAAACCTAAAAAGAAGAATTTGAAGACATAAATTTCATGCATCAAAGAGGTAGCTATTGGAAGGTCAAGTTAGTTTTCTTTGAATATTTAATTTCAATAATAGCTTTATTTTATTACAATGAAAGATAATTTATTTAATAATATTGAGACTTGTGAACGCACAATTGCCAAATTTGCCATTAAGTTTTTGCTCTAACTCTTTTGTTTTTCATAGATGCTCAGGTAACGTCTGCTATTAAAGCATTGATCTTTTTGTTACCGATGACTGGAAAAAAACTATTAACAGCAAAAGAATCATTTGATTTACTGGTTACATATGTAGAGGTGGACTATTTTAATGAAATGCATAGTATATTATAAATTATAATATGAACAAAACTTCAGTTACTAGTATTTTTTGAAATTTTATTTGGAAACAAAGTTAATGCTGTCTAAAGATCTATATTTCTACCAGTATTTTCGAACATTTATTATAAGTAACAAGTAGTAATAATAAGTTTATTTGCAATAATACTTATTTGAATATATATATATATATATATATATATATATATATATATATATATATATATATATATATATATATATATATATATATATATACATAAGTTAGCTGTGGGTATTAAGGCCCACCTAACAGACTTTTGGTCATCTACACTGCGCGACATAATGATAAGACACCTCAAAAAGATTTATAAAACTCTACTATACATTTATAGTTAAAAAATAATTTTTATTGTAAATGAAAGCAAAGGGTTTACAACACTAAACAACATTTTAATAAGTTTATTTTTAACTTAATTTGCATTTTATAAAAAAAAATGTTTTTTCAGTGCGACAAAATTATAAGACAATTTTACAAAAAACGTTGTATTTGCAAACCGCAGTTCTGGGTAATTAAGAATATTTATTTGATGTAAACATCATAGACGATTATTTAACTGTAAACTTTTGTGAACTGTCAAAAATTTAGTTTAGGTTTTTTTATGAAGTGTAAAATAACAAACTAATTAATAATGAGTCGTGCAGCACCGTTGAGTCCCGATAAGAAAAAGTGCTCTCTAACTTATCAAAAATGGGTCACTCCGTTAATTACACAGCTATTGGACGCAGCCGAACTGTGATTAAAAACTACGTTAATAGTCCTCATACGTATGGAATAAAAAAAATCCCGAACATCCATCAACATTAAGTGACCGTGACAGGCGAAGGTTGTTGAGACAAGCTTCAAATTCTTTATTAACTGCACGTTAAATTGCTGCAGAAGCAGATGTGATTGCAAATTTACGTACAGTTCAGCGAGTTATTCATAATGCTTATCATTTTTCGCGCAAAAAACTTCAGCGAAAACCACCTTTTACAACAAATCACATAAACAACTAAACAACTTTTGCAAAGGACTACGTAACACGGAAAGAAGAGTGGCAACAAATAGTATTGACTTACGAAAAACAATTTTGTCTTGATGGGCCGGATAGATGAAATTATTATTTTCACAATTTGCGTAAAGAAATAGTAACACAACAACGACGTCAAATGGTGTAGTGTGATGATTTGGTGCACAATTGAGTATCATAATTAATCAAAAGTTCATTTTATTGACGAAAAAATGAAGGCTAAGAATTATCTTTTAATTGTTCAAGAATTTTTAAGAAGTGAAGCATCTGTATTAGGTGAAAATTTTGTTTTTCAGCAAGATAATACTAGCGTTCATACAGCTAAGATAGTAAAGGATTATTTCAACAGCAGTAAAATTGAAACATTGAAGTGGCCAGCTAGATATCCAAACCAGAACATTATTGAGAATGCTTGGGCACAGCTTTCACATAAAAGGTGTTTAAAGGTGGTAAACAATATAGTTCATTAGCTGACTTGAAATCATCAATTGCATCTGCATAGGATGCAATTGACATTTCGTACATAAAAAAGTAGTATGATTCTTTACCTTCTAGAATGATTGAAGTGATTCAAAAAAGTGGTAAAACTACCCAATATTGGTTTTCTAAAATTGAGACGTCTTTTTATATAAATGAAAATATATATGAATTTTTTCTAAAAGTTTTATAATTTTGTTTTATAATTCTGTCGCACTAAAAAAACGGTTGTTTTTTTTAAATACAAGTTAGGTTTAAAATAAATTTTTTTAAATGTTGTTTAGTCTTGCTAGTCCTTTTGTTCTTATTTACTATAAAGATTAGTTTTTAAATATAAATGTAAAGTAGAGTCTTATAAATATTTTTGGGGTGTCTTATCATTATGTCGCTAAGTGTAGGCCTTAAAAATTAAGTTTAAAAAAATATTTTTGATTACTGATTAAGATTAATCATTCCTTGATGTAAAAATGATATCTGCATATTGAGAAATTAAATATAACAAATGTTATTCACGTTTTTTTAACATGCCTTAAGTGAGCCTTACTACTTTTTTTGCGGGCAACAATAGTCATATTTTTCTTTTTAGCAGGACTCAGCATTAAAGTGAAACTTTTCTTAACGATTCACACGTCCCGGGAATCATAAGAAACTGTCACAGAAGACTCCGAAAAAACCCTTTGGAGGGAATGATCCTCACACATTACTGTTCTCAAAAATGCAAAAAATGAAATCTTTTGTGACCGTCCGAGAAAAAAAAATCAGTTTGAATTTTTTCATTTATTCCTTAAAATCGTGAGTTGACAACTTTGACTCTTTTTGCATTTTTACAGCATATCTAAAC
Organism: Hydra vulgaris; assembly: GCF_038396675.1. NCBI lineage: Eukaryota > Metazoa > Cnidaria > Hydrozoa > Anthoathecata > Hydridae > Hydra > Hydra vulgaris. Next base: position 58,738,642 of record NC_088922.1, on the reverse strand, counting down.
AAATTCTACTCTAGCACTCTTTAGATATGGATACCGAGATGAATTTGACCAAAAACATCTTTACTAAAAAAAATAAGTAAAATATAAATCTATTAATATAAATCCTTTTTAAAGTTTTATATCTATTCTAACAAGCCGTAAATGATACCATTTCCTGATATGTAATTTTTTATTAGACAGGATTTGTTAGTTCTTCCCAATATGTCTAAAGAACCAATCTTTAAATATTTGCTTTGTGCTATATTTTTTATCAAAATTTTTTTTCTGAATTCCGGGAAATAGCACTGACAAAATAAAGTGTGCAATACCTACATATCTGTGCATGAGAATTTATCTGCTTCGGATCCCATTTTAAAGGTAAATATTCCATAAAAATCTAACGACGACAAGGTGTTTCTTGACCAATAACTTATTTTCTTTTTAATTTTTAAATACATTTTCAATGTCATCTTTTGCTAGTCACCAATGACAGCCCTAATCATATGCATAAAAGTAGTGATTTTCTTTAGGTCTGCTTTGCGATCATGCCTAATTCAGTTAAGTCTCATGATGAATGCAGGAAAACAGTTTGTTTTCTCTGCATGAGAAAGTGTCAGAGAGGTGACAGGCCACTTGATACAAGTTGTGCTAGAAACCCTTCCAACTCCTATAGACTTCAGTGACTCAAGCGTGCCCAGAGGCATTTGTGACACATGTAGACTTGCATTAGGGAAAAAAGCAAGGGGTGAGACGGTCACCATTTCTCCTGTCTTTGACTTCTCCTCTATCAGGATGAGATCAGTTACAAGAGAGCAAGCATGTGACTGCCTTATCTGTAAGATAGAACGGATGAAGTTCCGTGAAAGCATCCTCTGGACAACCCACCGTCTTCAAATTCAGCACAGCCTCAAGCAACACAGCGGAGGTGCTCAGACTTTCTTTTAATCATTGGAAGAGGGGTGCCACACAACTGCAGCAATGCCTCCTTCAGTGAAAATATGATAGCACTTGCAATTGAAAACCCTAAGGTTGGAGAGCAAATTGCAGCATCTGTAGTTGCTGCCAAGGAAGCTTCTCCACATGGGACTGTGAAATTGGCTCAAGCCTCTGGTGGGCGCCCTTTGCGAGTGAAGAAAGGTAAAATTGTTCTTGATATGTACTGCTACATTATTTTCGTGGTTTAAATACTTAAGAGATTTTTGTAAATTAGTAATGAGAATTCCTCTGTGATCCTAGGTCCATCCAGTGCCAAAAATCTCTTCCCTGAAGCTGATGTTTTGAGCGCTCGAGACTTAGTGCAACTTCAAGCCAACACCGGGCTGTCAAATCAATCTGTAAAGAAGCTAGTGTCCACACTTAACCACTTCTCCCAGGCTCGAGTCTTGGAGCCAAACATTCACGCAAAGTTTGCTGAGCTTGGCAAGAGTTTAGCAGAATACTTTACCCAATCTACAATTGAAATCACCACTGAAAAAACAGAAAAAAGAAGTCAAATTGTTGTTCACTGCATCAAACTAGCAGACCTTCTTGATCAGCTGCTGCTCCAAAGGAATATTTACTCAGAACATGTCGTGAAGCTTGGCATTGATGGTGAAGGAGGCTTTCTCAAGATCAACCTCGGAGTTCAAGAAGCTGAACAACTTGAAGACTTACAATCTCCCCCTCGAAAAAAGACTCTGGCTTCACAAGTGGCAAAAGACACAAGCGTCAAGCGCCAGCTTCTGGTTGCCATTGCTAAAGATGTTCCTGAAAACTACACCAAAATTCAGAAGATCCTTGACTTAATCCATCCTGATGGAGTCAACTTTCTCCTCTCCTGCGACTTAAAACTGGCCAACATTGTATGTGGCATTCAGTCCCATTCCTGCTCACATCCCTGCACTTGGTGTGACGTTGAAGCAAAAAAACTCTCTCAAAAAGGAAACCTTCGGACGTTTGGGTCACTGCGACAGTGCTTTGATGCCTTTCAGGTAAAAATTACATTCCTTCTTTACGTGGAAAATTTATAACAGTCTTAATTTTTGACTATTTCAGTTACCAATCCAAACAACAATAACTGTTTCTTGATACCAGATCTAACCTTTATTCTTTCATTAATGTCAATTTAATAGAAAAATTGGAAAAATAAAATTGTTCTTGTGTTTCAGGCACATAGGCAACTCCAAAACAAGCACGACTGTTCAAGAATGTCATTCACTTGCCACTCTTCGACAAACCAGACAGCTCTTTGGTCTTTACCTTCATAGCACCCATTGAGCTCCACCTCCTCCTTGGTGTGGTCAATCACCTCTTCAAGGCCTTGAAAGAGGCTTGGCCAAAGGCTGATGATTGGCCAAGATCACTGCACATCAAGAGCCAGCCTTTCCATGGTGGCCAGTTTGCTGGCAATGAATGTTGTAAGCTTCTGAGGAATGTAGATGTGCTGAGGCAACTGGCTGAGCAGGTATTTTATAGGTTTTACATATTACCTTATGCTAATCTCTTTAGAATTACATGGTATAGTGTTTTGTTTCTGTTTTTCTTTACTAAATTTGAGCATTTCTTTATACAGGATTGTGCCTTCAATATTTTTGCCATCATCGACACTCTTCAAAAGTTTGATGCTGTAGTGTCCTCCTGCTTTGACAGCACCCTTGATCCTCACTTCGCTTCAAAGATTCAGGCCTTCAGAACATCATACCTTTCTCTCCAAGGGGTCAGTGTAACCCCAAAAGTTCAAGCAGTGATCTTCCATGTGGAAGACTTTATTCTGTTGAAAAAAGAATCACTTGGTAAATACAGTGAGCAAGCGACTGAGCCACTGCATCACAGCTTCAAATATCATTGGGAAAGATACAAAAGGCCCAACAACCATCCAGAGTATGCAAAATGGCTCAAAATATGCATGGCTGACTTCAACAGCAAGAGTGTCTAAAGTCATCAAAAGTTTATAATCTGTTTGGCTTGATTTAGGAATCCTTTTTAAAGATTATTGTGTACACATTCATCTTAGTATCCATATCTAAAGAGTGCTTGAGCAGAATTTGTTTGGATATGCTGTAAAAATGCAAAAAGAGTCAGAGTTGTCATTTCATGATTTTAAGGAATAAATGAAAAAATTCAAACTGATTCAGTTTCTCATGATTCCCGGGATGTTTGGATTTCTTTTATTAACGCTTAACTAAAGTCAGTTTCACGTTGTTTGTTTTAATTACTTTTCTTAATGATTTCTTTTATTAACGCTAATCTAAAGTTTAGCGTATTTCTTTTATTATTACCGCTGACCTCGTATTTGGGCGAAGTAATCTTGCTTTGTCGAACGCACGGTAAAGAAAAACTGATTTTTTTTTTGCTGCCAGTGATAAAACCCGATAAATCTAGTATTTTAATTCCGAAAAAAAGTTTCGCATTTTATATTTTCCCGTAGTTTGGACTAATTGGTCTTATTACCCGTTGGGCCTTAATACCTACACCCACCTCATATATTTAGTAAAAATATATACTTAGAATAAATTATTATAAATTAATCTTGAATTCCTAATTTAGCCAGGCAGCTCCATTAATCTAACAGAAAAACTGGCTCATCCAAAATTGTATATCGAGCAATCTGATGATAATAATCAGCTAAATGGAAGTATTGTTTGTGATGGCAAAGTCTGTGCGGCAGGATTTAACATGGTTGAGTACGTCGACTGTTTGTTAAAAATGTTTTGGGTGTTTTCTTTGGAATATCCTAATGGATTGGAAATGTTTTTTAAATTTCTACAGTACAAAATTTATCTATTAAGTTTTGGAAATGAAAAAAAACCCAGTTTAGTTAATAGTGTCAATCGACTTTTTCAATCTTATCAATTTTTCAATCGTAAGTTTTACTCTAGAAGAGTAAAACTTACCTTCAAGTAAAACCTTCAGTAAGAGAAAAAACTTTCTGTAAGGAAGTTTTACTCTAACTAATCTTTTTCTCAGTCTTGATTTTATCAAAAAAATACCTGCCTAAAAAAACCTCAATATTGTTATTAATTTACGTAATAAAATACCTGCCTAAAAAAACCTCAATATTAATTTACGTAACATTATATAATATTACGTAAATTAATCAAATTTTCGGGGGGTCACTGGGTACATTTTACCTGGGCACACAGACAAAGAGGGAGCATGCAACCCCCATTATAAGATTTTATTAAAACTTTAAATAATTATAAAGAGCACTACTCCTTGGAGAAAACAGAAAAAATATTCTTATTACAATTAGAATTTATTACAAAAGACTTCAAATATTTATTATTCTAAATTTAATTCAAAATAGAAAAATAAAAAAAGTTGTTATTATCACTAAATGAATATATCTTATTTAAACATTAACATAGAAAATGCGTATGCATTAATACATATGTATGTTTATATTACTTTTATTTTAAATCAGTAGAAATATACTATAGTTTCACGTTCTTTTAAAGACATTTTTGGCATTTTGCAAAATTTATATGTATTTTAAAACGGATTATTTATATATTTACTTTTATATAAACACAGACAATATGTAAGCGGTGCTCGGTGATTAGACAGTTTATGCCTTTTTCTTACTCCGGTCTAAATTTATATATGTAGTATGTATTTATTGTAAATTTATCAAACGGCAAACTTTCAAACAGGCAAATTATCCAATAGCAAAAAAAAAAGAAAGATTATTACCATAATTTTAAGCAAAAAATTTAAGACAAAATAGAAGATTTTTTTTTCTTTCTGAAAGATATTTTGTAAGATTTTTAAGATTTTATAACATGAAATGAAATTGAAACTTATTTCAAGTTTAATTCAATCATCTGAATTCATTTTTTTGACTTCTTTCCGGTTCAAGGCTCTCCTATGCGTCAACGATGTCTGCCTCCTTCTTCAATCAGAAAGCATTTCTTTGGATGACGAGACAAAGTTTTTAAAGACTCTAATCGATGATCTTGACCAACTACGTTCTTCTTGGTTCCAAATCCTCCAAAAAGCAAAACTGGTTGCATCCGGGTTAGCTTTGTTTGGGTTTCAAAATGATTTTGTTAAGAAGAGGGTAAGGAAAAGGAAAACACTTCACTTTTTTTTTATTTTATTTTTTTTTTCGTCAATATAAAATTTTTTTTTTTTTTTTTTTACAAAACTGTTAACGTAACAAATTGACTGGAGCAAGCAGAAGACGATGGTCTTATCATCTTGCCCCGTTAATTTCAATTATGTTTTACAATCAATATCAATTAAATATAAGATAAACACAAATTATAAGATATTTAAATATATATAAATATATGTAAATATGTATAAATAAATATAAATATCGACACTTTGTTGTCGATGAACCCAGCCCACTTCCACGAAGACGAATCAAAGGGTTTTGAAGTGAGCGTATTTAATGTTGCTCTTGACACGCTGCTCCTGCAGATAAGATACAGAATGGGTACAACTCAAAAGACGACGAATATGTTTTCGTTCATGAGGTGTTCTCCATCTCCTTCTAGTGATGAAGAAAAACTTAGTCAGAAAGAAAAATGAAAAGTCTTTGCAAATCTCTACGTAAATGATGTAAAAGAAGAGGAGTTGATTGAAGAAACCCGTCATCTAGATGTTCCGAAGCGATCAAATACTTTTGGAAAAGTAGAATCTCTTTTTTATATCAAGTTGCTCAATAGAACCTACCAGAAAGGTTTTCAGTCAATATTTCCTTCGATCTGCATTTTGCTTCGCTTTTTAATACAATCCCGGTTTCAGTGGCTGAAGGAGAGCGCTTTTTCAGTAAGCTTGCTTTCATCAAATCTAAATAGCGATCAACAATGACTGAAGAACGCCTTACTAACCTTATGGTGATTTCAATTGAAAACGACCTTGCCAAGACTTTATCGGACAAAATATCAATTGAAATTAGTGTGATCTGACTAGTCTTCATAATTAACACTTTATTGATGAAATATATAATTTCATTCATTTTAAATTGTATTTATATTTTTGTTTTATCATATATAACCAAGTTCAAATATAGATGTTTAGCGATAGTTAATACAAAAATAATTGTTGTTTTCATTAAATTGTAATATGGTAGTAGACAAACGGACGATAAACAGTGAAATTTATGCTTAATTCAATATACCCCGGAATCTAAAGTTTGGGGCACCGAACAAAAATTGATCCTGGGTACCACAAAGTCTCTGTGGGGGCCATTGTGTTTAACCATTTTGTTAGGTACATTATATCAGATATTATAATACATATAGCAAATAAAGACGCTAAAATGCAGAAAGTAAAATAGTATTAAGAATTTACTGCAACTTGTACAAATTGTTCCAATGCAACATAAATTTTGTTATAGCAAGGTAATATTCTTCAGATTAATATAGGATAATAATTCAGAATAAAGTATAATATACTAAAATTATAAAAATGACAAAAAAGGCTTATTAAATCTTCTAAAAAATGCAATAACTTTAAAGAAAATTTTTGAAAAAAATCTATTTTAAAAAGTTAAAAAAACATTAAAAAAAACTATTGTTGTAATTTGTTAGAAAATTATTGCGGTAACACCAAAATAACATGGGACATAACAAAAGAGGTAACAGGAGAAAAAAAGACGCCACTAAAGCGTTTTCGCAATACTTAAAAACAAACGAGAATGATACTGTAAGCTATAAGACAATAGATATTTCAGGGAAATTTAATAGTTATTTTGTAAAAACTAGTTTGCGGGAAAACGTCTTTCAAGAATTAATCATTACTTTTAAAATGGCTGAAAGAAATGCGAAAAGCGAAAAAGGTCTTAAAAAATGGTAAGACAAAGTAAATGAAACTTTAAACTTGTTTTATCTTTAACTGCAAATAAAAAAAAATTAAATACTAAATTGCATTTTAAAGTAATAAAACTAACGTTAAAATATATGTTCTTGAATCAAGAATATTGGTATTAAAAATATATTATCAAGACTTGATAATATATTTTTAATACCAATATGTTGCAGAATATATTAATAATATTAGGTACGTGAGTAAAAAATTTCAAATTGTTTGAATACTATGTTATATATCATTAGAAAGAGGATTATTACAGTATTTTAAAGGTGATAAAATTATCAAAATCGAACAATTGGTTCCAAAGTTATGACGGTTTAAGTACCGATTTTTCTATATATGGATTTGTTGAGGAAACTGTGTTCAAAATAATATCTTTACTAAAATGAGTAAAATTAGTACACAATATAAAATTATGTTATACAATCTTACGTATAAAAGTGGTGTTTCTATTACGGAAGGAGCACATGCACACCACCTGCCTATCCCCCCCCCCCTACCTCTCCACCCAACCTAAAAAAAAAATTATGATTTTCAAAATTTGAACAATAAATTTAAAAATAAATTATAAAATTGGAAATAAATTAGAAATAAATAAAAAAATAAATTCATACCAGACAACCACCAAATATAGGAGATGAATGTAAAACTCACAGTAGATATGTTGATGATGTTTTAGAACTATAATATCAAAAAATGTTTCAATTCTTGAAATATCTAATTGAATATTTAAAGTACAACAACAAAGAAGTAAAAAATATATTCCACTAGATTAAAAGATACATTAGTGGTGCATCCATGGTCATAGGAGAGTGGAGTATAAGGGAGGGCGTATCCAAATATCTCATAAAAAAGGGGCATTCTAATGCCCCTTCCACTTCTAACCAAAAGTTATTAAGCCAGAGCCGTCTATCAAAAAATTTAACAAGTCACAACACTTGCTATATAATTTATGCAAGTCACAACACTTGCTGTATTATTTATACAAGTCACAACATTTGCAATACATTTTTGGCAAGTCACAACACTTGCAGTGTTATTAAATTAATTAAATTGTAACTCACCGGAAACAACATCAGCAGCAAGCTGGATCTTTTTCATGCAATAGTCAACAGCTTCATTATCAGTTTCATCATCTTTCCAGTAAGAAATGGTGTAAATGAACTCATTTTTTCTTTTATTAACTTTTTTTACTCTGCCGCGATATAAAACACTTTTGCATGTCTTTGGATCGTACCATTCATGTTCTAGTTTCTTCCCAACAATTCTATCTGACATGACATCTTCTAAATCAAATAGTTGGTCATTGGATAAGTGCTTATATGAATTAATAATCTCGCAAATATTTTTTTATATAAACTCGCAAATATTTTTTTAAATAAACTTTATATAAAAATTGCAAATATTTTTTTATATAAACTCATGTAGCAAAGTTGATATATATAGCCTTACAAGTTGCAACAGATAAAGAAAAAAAAGCATAACAATAATTATAATAAAAAATACTTAAATCAATTTTCAAAGAGAGAAAATATATGCCATTACCAACTGGAACAGATGAAATTTGCACTAAAATAAAGAAATAGGCATAATAAACTAAAATCAAATTCTTGTAATAATTTTCCAATTACAAACATTCTGAAAAGTTCACTTTATACACCTTACCAATTCGTTCAGATGACGATGGCACTAAAAAATAAACATAAAATACAGCATCGTCTTAAAATTATTTGGTTGTTAAAAAGTAAAGATATGTAAAACTTACCAGTATTAACAGAAGAAGATAAAACTAAAAAATAAAAATACATTACATTATCTTGCAATTATATATGTAAATTATTTGTTGATACTGGAAAATATTTGTTATTTAAGATCTATAAATTCTTATTGAAAATATATGACATTACAAACTGGAATAGAAAATAAAAAATAAAATCTTGTTTTTATTTTGTAATAACAATCATCTTGAAAGGTTTAGATTATACCTTACCAACTTGTTTCGATGATGATGGAACTAAAAAATAAAAATATAAAATACTATAGCATAGACTTATATGATAAAAAAATGTTATGTTGAAAACTTTATATGAAAAAATTAAATAATATAGCAAAACCTTAAAATAATTTAGAAATTAAAATCATATATGAAAATAAAAATATAAAAACCTTACCCAATAATAACCGATGAAGTTGATACTAAAAAATAAAAAGTGCAATACACAACATAACTGTGCAATTATTTAATAATTGAAACCATACTTAAAATTATTTGTAATTAACAATATATATATATACATTCATACATATATATATATATATATATATATATATATATATATATATATATATATATATATATATATATATAAACCTTACCAACAGCAACGGATGAAGATGATACTAAAAAATAAAAAGACAATACACAAAACAACCTTACAATTATTTATAATTAAAACTATACTGAAAAATAATATTATAAAAAACTTGCCAACAGTAATAGACGATGATGATACTAAAAAATAAAAAAACAATACACAACATAACTTCATGATTATTTAGCAATTATAATCATATATATAAACCTTACCATAGAAAAATATATAAACCTTACCAGCAGGATAGACGACAGTGACACTAAATATGAATTAAATGGCATAATACAAGTCTCCTTCCATTAATATATATATATATATATATATATATATATATATATATATATATATATATATATATATATATATATATATATATATATATATATATATATATATATATATATATATATATATATATATATATATATAGTTTATATATATATATTTATAGTTTATATATATATATATATATATATATATAGTTTATATATATATATATATATAGTTTATATATATATATTTATAGTTTATATATATATATATATATAGTGTATATATATATATATATAGTTTATATATATATAACAATTTTATATATATAAAAATTCTCTTACCAATTATCGAAGTAAGGTTTGCTAAAGATAAAGAAAATAAATTAAAATTGTTGAAATGTGAATGGAATATTTTTCAACTTTAAAATACACTTGTTTCGAGTTATAATATCTATATATTGATGTATTAACAAAGTATACACTTTAAAATATTGAAACCTACAAAACTTACATATTTGTTTGCCATATTCACCTAAATACCAATTTTAAATTAAAACATTTACTTGAAGTTTATATTTGTAATGATGTATCAATTAGTTATATGTTGAAAAATATATAAATCTATGAAACTTATGTATCTGCTGGCCGTACTCACCTAAATACCAATTTTAAATCAAAACGTTTATTCAAAGCTAACTAGGAATACTAACACAGCATACAAATACTTTTAAATGATATAGTAACTGAAACAATTTAAACTAAACTTACTGATTGTTTGTTCTAATTTGCCTACAGAAAAAAAAAATGACTTAATATAATGTAAGAATTAGGTATACAAAAATACAACTAACAACAATCTACATAGGCATAATAAAGAACTGTATTTGAAAACTAATAGTAAATGACTAAATACTAAATTAATTCATACAATAGGGATATAACTGACTAATCCTCTCTAAAGCAAGTTCATCTAAACAAATTAAATTAACTTTATTTTTACAAAGTAATATAAAAATTTGCATATAGTAAATCATTTGTGTGTATATATATATATATATATATATATATATATATATATATATATATATATATATATATATATATATATATATATATATATATATATATATATATATATATATATATATATATATATATATAATAAAAATAACTACTGAGCTATTGAAAAAAGAAAGTAACTAACTGATGTTGTTGGCTGAAACCATTTCACAACTTTGAGCATCTAAAACAGCGAATGAAATATTTAAGTTATACATAAAGGTTTAGATAGTGGCCAAATAATAATTTAAAAATAGTTAAATAAATTTATATAAAAATAACTTATTTATTAGTTATAAATTATAATCTAAAGGCATTCCTTGTTAAATAAAGACAACGTTCAAACTTCAAACTAGATATGATTCATAACTAATTTGATTCATATCTAAATTATATTATGAATATGATATGAAATACTATGTGAAACCTTTATTTTCTTTCTCCATTTTGTTTCTAAATGAAATATAAAATTTAAGTCTTATTTTATTATTTACTAAAAATCCTTTTAATAAAACAATTTCCTTTAAATTTACAAATTTTTAAATCATATTTTCACTATAAAGTATCTAGGTTTATAATATCAATTTATGAAATAAGTTAAATATTGCTAATAATATTAGTAATATGAATGTTATATATAAAAAGTATATATATACAAATAATCAATGGACCCCTCTGTCTCCTGCGCTAACATCAGGGAAAATGTAAATTAGGTAATAAAAGTGCAGCAAGAAATAGGGTGACTGCTACATAATATTTTTCAACGAAATTTGGCAGGTGCATAGATAAATAACTTAAAAATAAAAATTGAATAGAAAAAATAAAGACTATAGCCTGGACATAATATGCAACATCATCTATTCTTATTCGAACAAAATGTACTTATTCTAGAGATATTTTTTAGTATTTATACGGCTTAGATTTTAGTACTTATTTAAAGAAGGACATCTGTATTTAAGATGTCTCCTAATAGTTATTAATAAGTGGAAGACATTTGTGAATATTTATCTTGTTAATGCCATGCATAAGTTTGTATAATTGGACCAAACTTCTCCTTTTTATCCTCTCAGAGTTGTCAGGTCTAAGGCAACGAGTTTATTTGGTTGTTTATTTGAACAAAAGTTTTATAAAGCATTCATAACAATTATTAAATCAGTGAAATTTTTAAATATTAACCATTTAAGAAGTTTCAAAAGTAGAAAGAGAGCACAAATGATTCAGCAATGCTTGTAGAAAGACTGTTAAATTAGCACAGTTAATAAATACCTATTGTAACCAGAGGCAATTTTACGATAGGGTGGGGTTGGGGTGATTAAAAATCACCCAAAGAAGGTGATTTATAAGTTATAGTCGGTTTTTTTACGAATTTAGTCGGGTATTTGACACTATTAATTTGGTAAATTTTCTTTCTGAGGACCTTATTTTTTTAAGGAATCAATCGGTACTGTGTTTGTAAGGATTTACCCCCCCCCCCTCTCATTTGTCTCTGATCGTAACTATGTTGTAAATGAAGAATTTGAAAATTCTGGTTACTTAGATAACAGTTGGGGTTTTAGCTGTTTATAAAGAAAGGACTTAGTAGGACTGAAATCTACCAAATTTAGCAGAAAGAATTTATCACCAAGAACTTATCACCAATAGTAAAAGCAGTAATGATGAAAGTGATAAAGATATTTTACTGACATTGGTAGTAAAGGAGGAAAGGGGTAACTTTTCAATTCGGGAGATCCAAACCATCTATTAAAGTAAGATTTACAGGTTTAATAATTTTTAAAAAAGGCTTATAAAGCAGGCAAGCCCAAAAAATAGAATTTGAAAAAATAAAATCACTACACAAAAAATAGAATTTCAATTTTCATGCCATTTTGAAACAGTCTCCCAAATTTACCTACATTTTTAAACAATGTACTCAATATTACAAAGAGCATCTAAAGGGCGGGAGGGGAGGGCAATCACCCTAATAGCGTCTTCCCTATGTATCCATTTAAATCCTCCTGCCCTAGGGCTTGAGTATTTAAAAAGGATTTTCTTTCTATTGCAGTGAGAAGCTCATATCTTTTACTTTGAAACTTTTTTTAACCAATTATGTTTCTTATTAAAAGAGCTGTAGATTCTTTTCTACCATTTTGGCTTAACACATTACAATAATAAATATATAAAACAACAAATGATTGTTTCGCCCAATATCAGGGCTCATCAGCATGTCTAGGAACATATTTTTTTCCAGACATGGACAATCGTAAAAATAAAAATTAATAACAGAAAGAGAAAGGCACAAATACAAACAGATTTATATACATAGTCAAAAAAAAGGTTATATGTTTTTATATTGCAAGATTTAATAAAAAAAATTAAATCAAGTTAAACTTTTGTTATATTTCTTGACAGATCTAAAGAAAAGTTCGATTTTAGTAAAGCTTTTATTTTCGATTCAAGAATACCAATACAAATAATATCACAAACTTATTTTTTATAGTACAATAGAAAGTTCCTAGAAAGATACAGAATATTCTCGAAAGTTATTATATATCTAGAGGGTTCTATGGAAGATTCTTGAATGTTCTGTTGTATCTAGAAAGTTCTAGAATGGACCATAACAACTTTAACAACAAGTATGATCATTTTTAATCGAATGAAAAGAAAGTTAATGGTTTTTGACAACAATTACAGTAAAATAACTAGTTTATATGGCACAAAAACTTAAGAATGTTACGTTGATTGAGAGAAAATTTATTTAAAATTATTTTTTTCTAATTTTTTATTTTGTAGCTAAATTAGAAAATGATAGAAAAAGATTGTCAATGTCAGAAAGAGATGATCAATGTTGACCCAAGTATGACCACTAATCATATAGCTAATCCCAAACAAAAGTATCGGGTTACATATAACCAGTCCTGTTAAGGACACCATTGATGTCTTAGCCTTTCCAGGGGTTTCCATGCCTATTTGTTAGCTGTTATATGAAGAGCTGTGATAATGGACAAGATTTTATTAATATAAAGTAGTTGGTGTGTGTTAGAATAAGCAGCATAAACACTTATCATTGAAATCAAGTCGTCTATTTTTTATAGAAAATCTATTAATAACATTATCAATACAAGGAACAATTTCTTGATGGATATACATTAATGCCAAACAGTTAAGTCGATCTTCTGACATTGTTGTTTTTGTATAGTCTTTTAACCGACGCATAACAGAAAAACTCCTCTCACACTCACATGAAGTAACAGGAAGTGTCCCTAGTATCCTTAAAGGTATCTTAGTATTTTCAAATCCAGGAAATGATATTGATTTAAGAGTTAAAGATATATTGTCAGGAATAGTCCCAGTCAAACTTTCCCAATATTTTTCCAAAGAACTTGTTCCCCATTCAACGCATTGATATTAGGGCTGTAAATCCTGGCTCGTGTTCGTGAACGGCTTGGTGATCGGCGCCACAAGTGCTCGTTCATGTTCGGCTCGAATGGTAAACGAGCAGGGCTTGAACAAAAAATTAGGCTCGTTTATTAAACAAGCGGAGCTTGAACATCATAGGCTCATTCATATAGGCTCGATTGAAGCTCGAATATATATATATATATATATATATATATTTATTTATATTATAATAATATATATGTAACAAATAAAATTGTGATATTATATATATTATATAAAATGAGAGCAAGACTTTGTGAAAATGTAATTTGAACTATTAGAGTGCAGTGTTTAATAGGAATTATTATGTTTGTGAGAGTTTACATTATGTTTGAACTTTGAACATTAAGTTTGAACATTGAACTATTAGATTTAACTTTTATTCTGAACAATTAGATTTGTGGGATCTTATTTCATTATGTTGTTTATTTGCAGGTTTAATAAACTGTAGGATTGTTTATGTTGTTTATTGATTTGGACTTGCATTATTTACAGACGAGCCTTTAACGAACAATTTTTTTTTACTAAACGAGCTTTAAACTAACAAGGTTACAATAATTATTTCGAGTTTTAAACCAGTCGAGCTCGAGCAACATGTAAAATGAGCCGAGCCCAAACAATACTAATCCTTAACGAGCCGAGCTTGAACAAAGAATCTCATGTTCGAAACGAGTTTGAGCCGAGCCTGAACACTCTTAATAAGTAAACGAGCCAAGCCGAGCCCTGGCAAGCTTGGCTCGTTCGGCTGGATTTACAGGCCTAATTGATATTAGGAAAATCATCTTTATAAAAACTACAGAATGTTATAAACTGCTGCCTCCAACACAATTGGGTTTTGGGTCTTTTAAGAAAAGAGATCATGATAAACGGAATAATTGCTAACCCTTTATATGCAGCTACAGTTTCTGGTTTATATCTTGTAGATATAGATGTAGATACATGATCTATAAGAGGGATAGTAACAGCTCTTTTGAAGTATTCTGAAACAGACTCTGATGGAACATTAAAATGATTTTTTTGAATAGAACAGGTTCTTGGTTTTGAAACCAAAATGTCAGCTTTACTTGAAAGCAAACATGATGCTTCATAGCAGCTATTTTGAAAAACATCTATATCATTTCTGATGGAAACAAATGTATTTTTAAGCACTGTAATAAGGTGCAAACTATCTAAGACATCAATAGTTTTTGATTTCAGTAACCAAGTAAAAGGTAAAGTAAAACCAAAGACATGTATTGTCACAACTAAAGTAAGGATGAATTGAAAAGTGCTAATGGAATTTAAAAAAGTAGATTTTTTTTGTGTGTCTTTGTTAAAAGGACACTCAGGGAAAGTCATGGTACATAAAGCATGGAAAATAGATAAATAATGTTCAAGAAAAGTGTTTAAACCATCTATATGCTTAATCCATCTAGTTCTATAGACATCCTTCAACTTTTTATGTATCCGAGGTTCAAGCTCTAAAATGCTAGCTTTTAAAAGCCTTTGTCTATTTTCTGAATAATTAAAAAAATAAGAAAGTTCACGAGCTTTATCAAAAACCTCTGAGACTAATTGGACATAGCACGATTCACAAACAGACATGTTTAGTTAATGGCTATGACAATGTGTATACAGAGCCTTTGAATTTATATTTAGAACCTGAGCAGAAAGACCATTTATATACCCAGAAACAGAACCAGCTCCGTCAAATCCTTGACCCCAACAGTTTTTTATATCTAGATTCAAGTTGCTTACACAATTTAAAAGAACATTAAACAAATCTTTTCCTTTAGTCCCTTCACTACAATGAATAAATTGAACAAAGTCTTCTCTGATATTAAAATCACTATCAACAAATCGTAAAACTAATGACATTTGCTCTTTAGTAGACAAGCTTCATCTGAAATTATTGAGAAAAAAAAAAAAACATTTTTGCGAACTTCAGATAAAATAGATTCACTAATTTCTTCACCAAAGCATTTAATAATTTCATTTTGTGAAGTCTTCGAAATATAGGAGGCATTCTTTGAACAACTATTAAGATGAGAGCCCGAAACATCATTTCCATTACGCACAGCAAAATTATTGGTTTGACCGCAAAAAATTATAGCATCAACAATAGGACGAAGTTTTAGTGATTTTTTATGATTTTTTCTTTAACATTAGCATCAATAACGACACTTATTGGTTGACTTATGCCTAAGGAATGACTAAAAAAAATATTAAAAACAGGCATAGTAAACGCATGTAAATCATTTTTCATTGACTCATACTTTGAAAATGATCTAATAGCATCAGACCATTTACTGAAAGGCTCCAAATACAAATGTGTTAACTTAGGTGATCTTAGTTTGAATTTATTACCAAATAATACACAAGCTAAACAAAAAGCCCCATCAGTACTTTTAGAATAAATCAGCCAAGAAAACTCTTTCAACCAAAGAAATCTAAACTCACGACCAGAATCTTTTGGAAAAATATAATCTTTATCAGGTACAAACATATTTTTAGTTAAAAAAGTTTCATTGCCAGATAAAAATTCAACCTTTTGTCTAAAGAAAGCAAAATCATTTTGCTCAAAAGATTGCACAGAATCTGGTACTTCTATAGGTAGTAAAATAACGTTTAAAGGGCATACAGCATTATAATTATTAAAATTAGGTACTTTCCTGATGCTCGAAGATTGTGGAAAAAAAAAAGATTTTAATAGAACACTGTCGTTGGATATTCTTGAGTGAGAAGAAAAATCTTTTTTTGATGTTAATGAAGATGAACAAGATAGAGAAGATGCTGCTGATTGAGAAGAAGACATTGCTGATTGAGAAGAAAAACTATTTGACTTTAGAATAAATGTATTTTGAAAGACTACACTAGCAGTTTTTATGTCTGGGTTTGTTTTATGAAAGAATCTAAGGATAGAATAAGGCTTTTTATTTAGTTTTTAGCTTTTGCACTGGGTACAATTGTAGCAACTTGATCAATGGTGGCCTGTTTTGTATCTAGAAATTTATTAGGTGACAAGACTGGCAAAAAAAATTTTAAAACTATTGTTTTTAATTTATTGAAAAGTTTACGCTTTTTAGGAACAAATATCAGCGGAACATAGTGATTATGCTGAAATGTACTAGACTGAAAATTCCCATCATAACAAAACAAAATGTAAAAAGGTGAAAAAAATTTAATGGTAGTACATGGTGAGATCTCTTGATTAAAAAATATTTTGCATTTTTTAACACCAAAATCTGGGTAACAGGAAACAATATTACATGAAGGAACCGATGATAAACCTAGCAAACATAATAAACCAGCCCATTTTTCTGTGCTCTCACAGTTTGCAATTGCTTCAGCTTTAATAATGTTACTAGTTTCAAAGATAGAACCTAATGCAGAAGGAGATACTGACATGCACAATAAACTTTTGAGATTGATAAAGTGAGAACTATTATTAGAAAGTATTTTAAAAAATAAAGTAAAAATCAGCATGTATATGAATTTCAAGGGATGTTAATACTCTCAACACATCTATCTGTATTGTCATCAACAAAAAATAATGATGCAGAGCTGTACATACAACTTCCAGATGCTTCAGACCTTAAGACAAAAAAATATTTTTCTTTCACGTTTTTAATAACTAAACTTGTTTTATCAATAAAGGTATACTCCATTCTATCAACAAAGTATTTATTTTAAATTGTTATGTAAATATTAAATACCAACATGTCAATATCATTTGTTGGTGTTGACGCTTATTAAATGTTAATTTAATAAGCGTCAACACCAACAAGTTTATACTGTTATTATTAAATCTTTTAAGTAAGATGGTATACAAACTTCTGCACATATATTTCTTCTTAATGTGCCATCAACAAAACGACTTAAAAGATCTTCATTAGTAACCATTTTGTTATTTTTATTAATGAATTTATCCAATGAAGTTTCATAAAACATGTTTAACCTTACAGGATCGTCAGTTTTTATTCTTTTTAAAGCATTCTCAATAAAGTTATAAGCCATGCTTAAACATTAAAATTCAAAAACCCCTCAATTACGACTTAAAGGGAATACATTGTTGATGGAAAGGAGTATATTTGCAACAAATCAAATAAATGCTGCAAAGTATAGTTTACACTTCAATTTTTAAAAAAGTTTTTTTTTTAAACGGAATCAGATTGCTCTTTTTAATAGCGTGAACCAATTAGCTTATCCAATTTTCTCATATCCTGTAAAGTATAATTTACATTAGGAAGTTTTATGAAATATTTTCTCATATTCTGCCAAGTATAATTTACATTGACAATTTTTATAAAGCAATTTTTGCAATCTCTGCAAAGCATAGTTTTCACTGTAAACTTTTTTCTTATTATATTTCTAACAAAATATAACAAAAATATAAAGATTGGCAACTTTTTTTTATTTTCGCGTCACGGTAAGGAAGGAGGCGTGAACTTTCTGGTTAAATGCACTTCCGCGGTGCCCTGTGACAAGACCGTTAGGACTTCTTGGAACACCTAAAAATTAAAAAAAAAAAAAAAACTAGTACTAAGCGGGTGTTAGACGTCATAGTATCAATATTTATATTAATTTTTTTACCCCGTCACTTGCAGCACTTGGCGTCATAATATGATAATTTATATGTACCCATTTTGTGTTTGAGAATGACTGAATCTATAAATGTAGTTAAAGCTTATATGGTATTTTTTTTAGCATTTCCCTAAACAACTACTTCTATGCCCTTATTGTTATTGACAATAATCTATCGATAAAATGATTTTCAATTCATATTATATGTTTTTCTTAGTATTTACTTAATTGTTGCATTTTTTAATTTCAGGTTTATCATATGATGGATTTATGCGATATAAAAGAACAAAGTATTGTAAATTTGTATGAATTTTTCAAAAACATCTACTAATAATTAGTCCAGTCAACGTCTAAACTTCAATGTTGCATATGTCATTTTTAAGTAGTTTCTAGGCTTATCTAAATGTGTTTTTTATTCACATGGTTTTACAAGCAAGGTCTGCAAGCAAATTTGAGCTGAAAAATTTTTCTTATCCCTTAAGGAGAATTGATGTTGTTCTTTGTTTAAATTAATTTGTTTAAATATAGTAGTAGTAAATAAAAGTTTGTTCCTGTTTTTTGCTTATTTGTTTTCAGATTCTTAAGAACTAGGCAACTTAGCTAAGCAAGTTTTGTTTTTTAGTGAAATTAGAAAGAACGAAAGTGTTTTTTAGTCACTTCACAAAGTATTACTGTTACTGATTTGAGTAAATTTACTAATTTTTTTTAATTTTGTATTGGATTTATTTTATATTAGATATATATTTTATGTATTTAACGCAGAAAACTGACTGTAATTTGTTGACACGAAAGTAATTAACAAATTACAGTCAGTAATTTGTTGATCACTTACTTATATAATTTTGTGCATTATAGTGTAGAATGTTTGTTAAATTAAAAATGATTGATGTAAATTAATATTGTTTAATATTTTTGATAAACGACTTATGTATATAAAGATAAAAAGATATGGATTTCAATAAATCTTAAGTTTAAATATAGTCTTTGATTAGAAAAGATCACAATTTATAAGATTGTTCTACATTTTTTTATTACTCAGTTGCAACAATAGTTAATATTACTGGTAATATGTTTAATGATAATAGTGAAATTGAAGCGGGTAATATTAGGCTCAAAGAAGCTATTAATGTAAATGCTAATAGGCAACTTGAAAATAGTTGTTGTCAAGTGAAAAAGATAGATCTAGGCAAGATGAAATTAATTGTTGTTGAAATGTAAGAAATGCTGCCTATTAATTTGATTTTACTTTAGATAATTCAGAACAAAGCAAAGTATGAATTTTACTATTTATAGTAACAATTAATAACAAAAAAATTTAAATGATTTTAAATTTTTTTATAAGTTCTTTTTTTTTTTTTAGTTGCCTTTGTCATCACTTGATTAGTTTGCTTACTGTTGAAAAATAATTTTAATTTTGTAAATTTAATGTGATGTGAAATTTACTCTATTAATCATTAGTCGACAGTAAGAGAGAAGCTGGAGCTTAATTAAGAAATGCTGGAAATTAAATCAAGGTAAAAATAATTTTGTTTACTGGTAACATAATAAAACCAGTTACTACTATTTATTGCGCGTTTTTTTACTTTTTTTAACATGCTGCTTTAGAAACTCTTTCTTTCTCTCCCTCTCTCTCTTAGATGAGAGGGAGAATTAATAAAAGTTATGTAATTACTGAGCACTTACATATTTCTTAATACCACAATTGATAATGACCATTTATAAGAAGTATTTTACGAGTTGCTTGATATTTTATGGTATTATTGTTCAAATTGTTTAACTATAATTGTCCCTCGATTGTTCAAGTAATGTAATAAATAAAATCTTTTTAGTCCAAGTATTTTATTTGATAAGATATCTTATTAAGTCGTGGTGTTATATGCCATTGTTACTACATTGTGTTGTCTTGCCTTTTTATAATCTTTTCTTTTTTAATTACTCTGGAGACACAGTAATGTGTGCTTACAAATCTTTTATACTGTGCTATTTTTTTATTCTTTATATTTTCTGTAATATTATTGTCCTAATTCTACTAACAATAAAATGCAAATAATACTTTTTTAATTAAAAATTAAAATTTTTATTTTTTTTCATTTCTTTTTTTAGGTATTTGCAGGCTTTACTTGACTTTCTTTTTCTGGTACAAGTGTTTTGACAGATTTTAAAAAGAACTTAACTGATGTTAGTGCGGTTTTTATGTTGTTTACTATAATAAGCAATGATATTGCTGATAGAGTCAAAGTTAAAATATTATTTATAGATAAATTTGTATTTAATTTTTTAGATATCAAGTTATTAATGTGTTTTTGTTATTAATGATTTAACTACTCATAACTTGTATTAGGGGTTGCTTACTGCTAGTTTTTTATAATTGTTACTGCTGTAAATTTATACTGTTATTATTATAATTGTAGTTGTTATTTTTATTACACCTGTTATTATTACAATGATTATTACTGTATTATTACACAGGTCAATAAAAAAATTTTTTTTTTTGGTGCCGAGCAAACAATTTGTTTTTTGTGTAGCATTTCTCATTTTGATTTCAAATATACAACTTATTTTTCACCATCACGTCAAGTTGTAAAGATAGTTGTAAACATTTATAACATTTGCACTTTCAATTAAAGTGCAAAAACGAATTTAAAAAATTGCGAAAAAAATCATATAGTTGGGCCGGTAATGGTACCAACTGTTAGCCAACTGTTTTATTACTGTTGGACTGTTAATGGTACCTACAGTTTATAAAACAGTTGGCTAAATGTTGGTAAGAGCGTTACGTTTTTTTCACGGTACCAACTAAATAGCCGACTGTTGGCCCAACTGTAGCTAATAGTTGGTTATTAGGATCGGGCCAACTACTTACCAACTGTTGAATGTTTACTGGGTAGCGTTTGAACCGTTTTGTCTGTTAAAACTTTTCATCCATTTTACTACTTCTCGTTGCATACTCAAACCAGTTTAATTGCTTTTTTATATATTCTCCATAAAATTATTGACATTACGATCAATATTGGCGATTTTCAAATAAGTTCCCCTCCTTAACAAAATAAGGTTCTATATAATGAATATAGTGAGACTGATTTAAAAAAACTTTTATTTAGCGACTCTTATCGTTATTTTTATCTTTTAAGAAACTTGTAAAAACATAAACGTCTAATATAAATGAATATTTCTAAAATGTTGAAAATCCAAAAAAAAGGAACAAAGTATGTTTTTAATAGCGTTTTAGTCATATGCAGTCATTTTGCTATATACAAATGATAATTATGTATAATGTTCATTTCAAAATAAGATTCCGATTTTGAACATCTTTGGCGTTCTCTTTTTAAATCTCTTTCATCTTATACACCAGCTAATTTGTGGAATGTCACCGTCGAATCCCTCCTCATAAAAAGTAAAACAAAATTCAATTAACTAATAAAAATTTATTTTTATAAATATTGCTCTCGCAACTTTAATCTCCCATATATAAAATATAAAATCAAATTTGTAATAAACAGGCGTAGATTTATATAAACACCCAGACATGAACAAACTATTATGGAAAAATAAATGCTTTTTTTGTTTTCAAAAATATCGAGTATCGAGTAGTATTTTCGTATCGAGTAATAATTTCAGTAAATTGTAAAAGTTATGAATTTTTTTTTACATTTTCTTACTCTGAGTCTGAGGTTTGCCCTGTTTCTGATTTCTGACTCATTGGGTTATCAAATAGCAATTGATCAAAGATTAGTATTTTTTTTTCTCACTAATAAATTGTTTTAACTTCAATAAGTCTTTGAACTTTTTAGGAAGAAATTGCAATCAGGTACGCTATGTACGCTTGCTTCATTTTATAATATACTTTAAACAGTTTTTGTTTTTTTTTCTTTTTAACGTTAACTAATTAATTTAAAATTTCAACTTTATTATTTTTTTCGCTAAAGTCTTAATACGTTATTCGGCTTACTCTTAACCGAAAGCGCGGTTTTATTCTATTAATTACAACAGAAAGCGCGGGTTTATGCTATTAATTTCCTACAGAAAGCGCGGTTTTATTTTATTAATTTCCAATATAAAGCACAATTTTATTTTATTTAAGCATAAACTAAGTGAAGGCGTGAATTGTTGTTTTGTAAACAAACACTTTAAAAAAAATTTTTTTAACCAGTTTTTTTTTGTATTTTTTTGTTCGCTTAAAATTTCAAATCTGATAAATATATAAATTTTTATATTTTAATAAAACTACAGCTATATAATAAGGTATTTGTATTTTATAAAAAAAGTTTAATTATTATGTTGTTAGATATAACAATGGTATGATCATGCGGAAGAGCGATTGTTTGACAACCGAAAGTATGTTTGGCTACAAAAGTGCACACCACATGGTCGATTTGCCTATTCATCCACGAATTTATGAAAAAATACAGCTTTTTAATAGCTAACTCACAGCGAGCACCATTTCAGAGAATGTTGATGAACTTATAAATAGATTTGAGACCGAATTGTCCGTCGGTCATTTTATCACTTTACTTTATTTTTAAGTAATAAAACCTTTAACTGATATAAATATCGTATAATGTTTCTTTTTAATGTGAAATATATTTTTATCTTGCAACTTTTTTGCCATGGTAAGTTTAAATTGATTTTTTTTATCTATTTTTACTTTATATTTTATCTATTTTTACTTTATATTTCATCTATTTTTACTTTATCTAAATTGCTCAAATAAATTTATATTTCAAATAAGTCAATACGAATTTTATTTCAAATAAGCGCCTCTATTTGTATTATTAGTATATTTTCATGGACTAATTCATTCATTACCAGGATGTTGAAAATAGTTATAAATAAAATAAATTATAAATAATAACTAAAAATAATACATTCACTTACATTTATCTTCATTTTTGTTAAAAAAATGAAGATAAATGTTAACGTTGTAAACTCAAATTAAAGGTAGTTTCTTATCTCAAGTGTACCTAACAGCTATGGTAAAAGGTTATTAATACACACACACACACACACACACACACACACACACACACACACACACACACACACACACACACACACACAGATATATATATATATATATATCTGTGTGTGTGTGTGTGTGTGTGTGTGTGTGTGTGAAGATAAATGTAATTAATTACTATTTGGTACAAAACTAGCTGAGGCACGAATTGACCTTTAGTTTGAGTTCAGGGCCGACGATAGGGGTTTCGGAGGGGGGAGGGGGCACAATCGTCAATTTCTAAAAAAAAAAAGATTCTTTAGAAAAAGTGTGAAGGGGAGGGGGTGGGGACAGTGCCCCCCTGCCCCCTCGGTGTTGTCGGCTCTGAAGTTAACAATGTTTATTATAAATCACAATTATCCTTTAATAAGAAGTGCTCATCTTTGAAGTATTATATTTCGTCACTGGTTTTTCAATGTATATAGTGTTACTGTTAATTTTACATAAACTTCTATAAGAATCTATAATTTCCTTAGATAATTTTACCAGATCAATGCAACTATAATTTATAAATGTAATACTAAAGTCATAAAACCGTTGTTTGGGTTAAGAGTTAATAGTGACTAAGTTTAAATTAATAGTCTAAGTAAATGTGTTCAAATCATTGAAGTAGGCTTCACATTCAAATATTGTAGCTAGATCATAACATTTTCATTCCCCCCATGTTCTCTTGCCATACGTTTCTTTTTTTGCAACTGATATTGCTTCAATGTTCACCAAATTCAAAATCACATCAGTACGGCAATGAACAGAGATTGCATTCGGTGAGTGCTTTTAATTCACTTTCATTTCCAGACAACACGGAAACTTCATCGTGTGCTTGGTTTCTACTGAGTTTAATATCAATTATTTGTTAAATTAATTTAGCAAGTGCTATTGGATTGCTGTTTTCTAAAACAATTAAATTAAGTTATTACATTGTAATTTAAATATCCTCTTTTCATACCTATGATAGTTGCCTCAAGTTCAATTATTTTGTTTAGTAAAGGTAACACCTTAAAAGAATTGGCAGTGTTAGTAGCTATACCTTAACTAATTCGACAAAGCTGATGTTTTTTGTGTCTTCTGAATAGCAAATTTTGTTTCGCTAAGCACAACGTTGCGTCTATCATTCGTTTATGAGCTTCTCTATTTCTTTCAACGTGACGGCGCTTAGAATATCAGGTGGTCATTTTTGATCCGTTATTTTGAAATTTACTCTCTGTTAACCATTACAGGTTACGGTAACAATGAATGAACATTTTAAGATAACCCTAACCCAAGGTTATGGGTATAATAAAATTAAAACTTTTTTTCAACACCAAGCTGGTATCTTAACACCTACTTCTATTACCATAAAAAATCTTTTATTGAAAAAGTTTTCAGACGTAAAATTTTTTTTACGTTCTTTCAAAAATTATGAAACAATCATATTAATTAATGTAAAAATAGTTACTATAAACATAACATTTTACATTTACTTTACAAACTAACTTTTTTTTATTGATTACTTTAACAAGCACTTTAATGGAAAATCTATCACCATTTTGAAAATATTTTTAAAACAAAAAAAAATCTATTTAATGTTTTATTGATTAAAAAATATGTAAAAAAATATAATATATATATAGGTAGAGATAATAGATTGAGATAAAAATGTTCCTGTATTTAGAAATGTAGCTCAAAATATTAAACTGAAGATTATATAAAAAATATCCCTTACAAACGTTAAACTACTTTTCACATTAGTTTCTAAAATAAAAAATATCCAAAATACTATATTAAGTTATTTATTTTTAGATAGCCTTTCAGTTTATTCAAGTGATATACAATTGGTGAGAAATCGCCGTCAATTTTTTCAGCAAGAGTTAACAGATTGCCAAACCAGAAGATTGCACAACCCAATACAATCAAAACCTGCTTGTAATGATGATGGGAGTTATCAATCCTACCAGTGTGAATTTGAATCTTTACCTCATAAAAGAGAATGTTGGTGTGTATATCCAAATGGACAAATGATAAAAGGTTGGTTATTTGTGTAAATAAT
Source organism: Hydra vulgaris (assembly GCF_038396675.1). Classification (NCBI taxonomy): domain Eukaryota; kingdom Metazoa; phylum Cnidaria; class Hydrozoa; order Anthoathecata; family Hydridae; genus Hydra; species Hydra vulgaris. The sequence goes on along the minus strand of NC_088922.1, from coordinate 58,713,157 downwards.
GATAAAAGATGTTATGGTTGTAGGTATGGTAAAGCTAAAGCCTTGTAAAATAATCGTTCTAGTAGTAGTGTTAACGCAAAAATACTAAGTTTTGATCCGTAAAACACGTTAAAATTAGGTACGGTTATCAAAAATTTTTTCAACTAATCAAAAATATCATTTTTAAATAAAGAATAATATTTATTGTATAATAAAATTGTTCAAAAGTAGAAGTAAATTTAGAAATTATTTTTATTTTGGATCTGTTTAAAAGCCAGCATTAAGAGGTTTGAGGAGTTATATGGGAATTGAAGCCCCGTGTATCAAATAAACTTAAAAGTTTTAAATAAAGGCTCCTAAATCAATGAGTACAGAATTTTTCTGTTTTTTATTGGTTAAAGTAAAAACTCTGCAAGTTTCTATATGTAAATTTTACATATATTTTAAATTTTATAATTGTGAGAATATCAAAAACATTATGAAATGTTTATTTACATGATACTAATTTATATATAATATTAAATAGTTTTTAAAAATGTATCAATGCTAAACTTTTTCTATAAAATAGTCCTTTAGGTAGAAACAAATTAACTTACTTAATTTAAGTAAAGAATTTGAGTTTATTGAGAATCAATCAATCGTGCGAGATCTTAAAAAAAATTTACAAGGAATTTTTTAAATGTTTAAAAAATATTCTTTAAACTATCCTGCTGTACATTTTGCAAAAATCATTTAACAAGAGCATAAAGTAGAAATATTAAATATTTTTAGATTCCATATAGTGAAGTTTAAAATACTTATACAAAAAAAGTATACTTTAATTTATATTTCCGTTTACTTCATTATATATTTATATTATTCTTCGTAATGTTAATATTGCTTTATTAAATTTATAAATAAAATATTTTAACATATACATATTACTTTTAAAAAAAAGTGCCACATCTATTTATTTTTTTAAATCTAATTACGCTAAATTATTAAAACTATATTTAATATCTTTGTGAACTTACTGACATAATATTTATAATATAATTATTAGATATCTATAACTCTCCTACCTCCATGATTGTCTCCATTGATAGTGTCGGAATTAAAAAGCTTAGAGAGGGTTTTAGTTTGGTTTGGACACTACTACTATGCAGTTTTAAACACGTCTTGTAAGCTACAATTTTGGAGTGTTATTAGACATTTTTAAAAGTTTTTCCGCAGTTAATAAAAACATATACTAGTAATATATATATACAAATATATAATAAATTAATACTCACAGAATGTACTATTACCGGTAGCAAAACCTTCCAAAATCTAACGCTACAAAATAATTAATTACTACACCTCCAATCAAATCTTTTTTTCCAAATACCAATCTTCAAACAATAAACATCTCTCGACAGCTCTTTCCCTCACTATTTAAATCTGAGTTATTGACTTTAGTTCTCTTCCAAACCATTGCTTACACCCTCATACAGCTTCATCCCTTTATCTGCAAATTTCTGAACGAAAAATTCTGAAAAAAACAATGAAAAATGCCTTTATATGCAAATACTTCAGGAGATTTTCTCCATTTTTTTGAATTATTTAAATTTTATAATTCTTTTCATTTAACAAGCTCCTCCTTGAAGGTTTCATACTTCAATTTCGTCACCTTCATAAGATAAAGTTAGCTTACGCTTGTTGGCTTATAGTTTATTCTAATTAAAAATGTTTGTTAAATTTGAAGGTACAAAGCATCTTAAATAACAACTTTTCGTTTTAAAACATTTACAAACAAACTTAGTTTAGAAACATTTGAAGATCTTTCAAATTTCTTCACACTTATATTTGATACCCTACGGTAGACACTACACACAAAAAAAAACATTCGTATTTTAGTATACTAGAGTAAAATAATATATAAAAAATATATATTTAATAATAAAAAAGAAAGAAAAAAAAAATTGAAGACAATAATATTTAAATATGCTACAGAAAACACTTTGCTAGACAAACTTTTTTACTCCGTCTGCCCTCGTAAAAGACCAATCCCAAGAAAAAAAGTTCTATAGAATTTCTATAAACTTTTGAAACATATGGCCTATATAAATTATATAGAAATGCTATAAAATTTCTATAGAATGTCTATTAATTTCTATAGAAATTGCTATAAAACTTTTCTTTCTTTAAAATAAAAAGTAGAAAAAAAAGTTCTATTGGAATTTCTATAGAAATTAAAAGAGATTCTATAGAAATTCTATAGAATTCTCTAGAATTTCTATCGACCATATGTTCCAAAAGTTTATAGAAATTCTATAGAACTTTTTTTCATGGGATCATGTCTTATCATCGAGAACCGCGCGTAAATTACAAACCTTTGGAAGTTGTTACATTCATAAAACTAGTAAATCAAAAAAAAATTCTTTTTTCAAATCCATGCTTTATGCAAGCAGAATTCTATTGGGCCTAGAAATTCTTTTTTTGTTATCTTTTGTAGAAGGAAAAATTACTGTTTTTTTTTTTTTTTAAATTTAAAAATTACTGTTTTTACTAAATTTTTGTTTTTTAACTTAATAACTTAAGACTAAAAAAACAATAGGTTTTGAATCGCTGCGCTTTAATGTCTTCGAAACCGCAAGTAATTTGCAAATCAATGATTTTTGTGACGTAATACGCAATTCATATCAAATAAATAAAATGTATGGGAAAATACAAATTAAATTTTTGTTAACTTAATTAACTTTTTTTGGTCAAATTTTTCCATTTCCTTGTATTGTCATCGAAAATGATTAAGTGTGCAAAATTTGAGCAAAATTGGTTGAGAAAAAAGCTTTCAAAAATTGATTTCAAATTTGTGGCACACAAACATATATAGAAAGTAACCTTATATAAAGCATGGAAAAACACAGCAAGTTATTAAGCGTTTAAAAATATAAAAAAATATCATCCTGACACAAAATGATTTCTTTAAGCTTTTTCTTAAATAAGAGATAGTTTTATTCAAGAGAAAAATGTTTTAAAACTGTTTTGTTCCGAAGAGAAGCTCCACGAAATGAAATATTTAGTTTTCCAAAATTAGTTTTAAAAAATGGTTGCCGAAATAAACTACCGTTTCTTAAATTGTATTTATTTTTATTTTTGAATGTTTATAATTTGTGGAAAGAAATGGAGGAGTTAATTTTACATTTGAACATAAAACAAAGTATATTAAAAACATTGAGCTGATATATATTAGGAATTTTCATTTCAAATAAAAGAGGCTTGGCATGAGTAAATCTGTTTTTAAAATTGATAAGATGAGCATCATGCTTCTGTTGACAATAAAAAGGCTCCAGTCTGGATTAATTGGCATTACACTAAGCACTATTTGCGTAGTTTAAATGAAAGTAAATTAATGAGAAATATAACTGAGTTTTACTACGGTTGTTTAAAGCACTTTTAACTAAATACAATATTCCAATATTTTTGGCAACATAAAAGCTCAACGTGGTATGTCCAACTAAGATTTTCATCGACATAGATACCCAAAATATTTGTACTAGTTACTTTTTTTATTTGAATTTTATCAGAAAAGTAAAGGTAAACCAAGAGGTAGTTATTTTGTTTTAGAAGTTGGATAAAAGAGTAACCATTTTGTTTTTTCAACATTTAGTAAAAGCTTATTCATTTTAAACAAATCAGAAGCTTTAATTTAATATTCATATTTTGAAATAATGTTAATATATTATATTTAGAAAAAAAAAGGTTAGTGTCATCAGCAAACATGACAAAAATTAATTTTTAAATTAAGCTTTATGAAGATCATTCATAATGTTTTATTTACATGGGTTCATTAGTTACATGGCTAAAGCCATTGGATGCAGCCAAACTGTGATTAGAAACTACGTTAATAATCCTCATTTTTATGAAATAAAAAAAAAAGTTCCGGACGTTTATTACCATCAGACAATATTATGAGGCCAAGGTTTTTGAGATAAGCCTCAAATTCTTCATTAATAGTATGTCAAATTGGAGCATATGTGAATGCTAATTTACGTACAATTCAGCTTGTAATTCGTATTACTTTTCACCTATGGCACAAAAATCAGCAATAATCATCGTAATTATAAAAATAATCATAATAATAACAACAACAACAGTAATAATAATAATAATAATAATCACAGTTAACGTTATACGGTTACTAAATGGTTTAGAACAAATTTTGAATTTGAGCTTTAGATTTGATGACATAAATTTTTTTTGTCACTATAGCCTTGCTTTAAGCTACATTAAGAAACATGTACTTTTATATTATAGCGAAAACACGTAGTAAAGGTACTTCAAATTAATGATAAATTAAGGATAGAATAAAAAGTCAAACTTTTTTTTCTGTTATATAGAAGTAGTTTTATTTGCACACATTTTTTAGTTTAATTTTCAGAAAAAAAAAGTTACGATAAATAATTAATGTTTTTTAAATTATTTTTGTTTAGGAACAATAAAAATATTTGATGGAAGTTATCCAGAAAAGTTCCAAAAAGAGTGCAAATATAAGTTAGATGATTTGATAAAGCAAAATAAACCATTTCCACCAGATCCTAGCCCTTTAACACTTGAACCAGATCCAAGGTTAGGAGTTAAATTAGAATCACAACGGCTATCAATAGTTGATCCATTTATATACAATATGCTTGCGGCAAGTTGGGATCCAATAATGGGACAACCACCGTGTCCGTTTTCTTGTCCTTTTCCGTGCCAATACCCATGCATAGATAAAATGCAACAACTTAAAGTAACTCAATTTTGTCCGCAAAATTGCGCACCTAATTGCCCCAGTGATTGTATACCGCAAATGTATCAAAACGCATGTCCACAAAATTGTTTACCAAGTAACTGCCCACCTGGATGTCAACAAACATTATCAGGATCCCAAAATGCACCACGCCCAATTTGTCCGCAACCTTGTTTGCAAAACTCTTGTCCAATAGCATGTCAGTTACAGATGATGCTACCGACCACACAACTTGTATGTCCTCAACCTTGTAACGGACAAAGTTGTCCTGTAGGTTGTCCTATTACATCAGCGTCGTTTCCTTTATCATGCCCACGCCCATGTCCAGTTCAAAGTTGTCCAATTGGATGTCCTACAACAAATAGTATTAGTGTTAGTTTAGTAGAACCCAAAATATTTCCTTTAACTCAATCACTGAATCCCACAAATAACTGTCCTAACCCATGTTTCAACCCGTGCCCATCAGGATGTACTCCTTATATCGGTCCACCCACAAAATCTAATAATTGCCCAAATCCATGTTTTCAACAATCATGCCCAAGTGGATGCACAATTACTCAACAACTTTTATGTCCTCAACCCTGTCAAGTTCCGAACTGTCCTCAGGGCTGTCCAACTACAATAGCCCAAAATCCATCAATATGTCCTCAACCCTGTCAAGGACAGCAATGCCCGCAAGGTTGTCCAATTACCATGAATGTTGGATTAATACAAAAAATGTGTCCACAACCATGTCAACAATCAAATTGCCCAAACGGATGCCCAATAACAACTTCTATTTTTCCAACAATGTGTCCATATCCGTGTCCTCAACAAGGATGTCCATTAGGATGTGGCTTACAAATTCAAAGCCCTCAATTGCCAGTTAATCAATGTCCACAACCATGTACTCCACCAAGCTGCCCGTTAGGATGCCTCGTCTCACCAGGTCCTGTATTAAAACTGTTTAACTCCCAAAATGGCTGCCCAAAACCATGTCTACCGAACTCTTGTCCATCTTTTTGCTTAAACACTCCTAGTTCACAATACTGTCCTCAGCCGTGTACACCACCCACATGTCCAGCATTTTGTCCGCAAACATTAGCAAATACACCAGCCATGTGTCCGAATCCTTGTCGTGGAGTAAGTTGCCCAACAGGATGCCAGCAAACTCAGATTCAACAACAATCTACACAAGTCTTGTGTCCTCAGCCATGTAACCCACCTTTATGCCCTAGCAATTGTCCTGTGACTAGCAACACTTTGCCGTCAATGTGCCCGCAACCGTGTAACCCACCAAGTTGTCCTCAAGGCTGTCAACAATCACCAAGAAGAATGTACTTTTCAGCTCAATCAATGCTTGGAGATCTACTGCAACAGTTTGGATGTCCACAGCCATGTCTTGCCCCTTTTTGTCCTGCCGGATGTTCAATATCTGAAGGAACTATTAATATTGTCCAATCAACACCTCAAATACAATCTTGTCCTCAACCTTGTGTAGCACCATCATGTCCTTCATTTTGTCCGCAAACATTATCAAACACACCAGCTATGTGTCCAAATCCATGTCAAGGAGTAACCTGCCCTATTGGATGCCAACAATCGGTTATTAAACAGCAACAGCCTCAGCAAACGGTAATGTGCCCACAACCTTGTAATCCACCACTTTGTCCAAGCAACTGTCCAACTACTGATAATATTTTTCCACAGTTTTGCCCGCAACCTTGTCAGCAACCAAGTTGTCCTCTAGGTTGTCTACAAACTCCAAGAAGAATGTACTTTTCTCCTCAAGTTATGCTTGGGGACATTATCCAACAATCTGCATGTCCAGTACCATGTGTTTCACCAACATGTCCAGCTGGGTGTTTGATATCTGATGGAGCCATTCAATTAGTATCACAACCCCAGCTTCAGTATTGTCCTCAACCTTGCGCACCACCATCCTGCCCATTGTATTGCCCACAAACAACAGCAACTACACCAGCAACATGTCCAAACCCTTGTCAAGGAGCCACTTGCCCTTTTGGATGTCAACAATCACAAAATTTTCAACAAATAATGTGCCCTCAGCCATGTGTGCAACCTCAATGTCCAAGTAATTGCCCAGTTACTAGTAATAATTTTCCTTCTATGTGCCCACAACCTTGTCAACCACCAAGCTGTCCTCAAGGTTGTCAGCAAACTCCAAGAAGAATGTACTTTTCTCCTCAGGTAATGCTTGGAGATTTAATACAGCAATCTGCTTGTCCACTTCCATGTCTTCCACCATCTTGCCCCCTTGGATGCTCTATTTCTGAAGGAGTCCTTAATATATTACAAGAACAACAGCAACAACAGTTTTGTCCTCAGCCTTGTTTGCCACCTGTGTGCCCATCATATTGCCCACCATCTTTATACAATGCACTATCAACATGTCCAAACCCATGTCTGGGAGCCAGTTGTCCGCAAGGATGTCAACAATCCACAAATCCTCAACAACTGCAGCAGCAGCAACTGTGTCCTCAATCTTGCCAACCACCAAATTGTCCTCCGGGTTGTCAACAACCCCCAAGAAGACTGTATTTCTCTCCTCAAGTATTGCTCGGGGATATTTTACAACAATCAGGATGTCCACAACCATGTCTTCCTCCGTCTTGTCCAATAGGATGTTCTATTGCCGAAGGAATTGTTAACATAATACAACAACAGCAACAACAATATTGTCCACAACCTTGTATGGCTCCAACATGCCCATCAGGGTGTCCACAAACAACCGCAAGTGCTCCAGCTATGTGTCCTAATCCATGTCAAGGAGCAAGTTGTCCAGTAGGGTGCCAACTCACTACAAATCAACAACAACAACCACAAATGTGCCCTCAGCCATGTTTGCAACCAACATGTCCATCATATTGTCCGCAAACGCTATCCAGTACACCTGCTATGTGTCCAAATCCATGTCAAGGAGCAAGTTGTCCTGTTGGATGTCAACTAACTATGAATCAACAACAACAACAACAACAACAACAACAACCACAAATGTGCCCTCAACCATGTGTATCACCTTCATGTCCGTCATTTTGTCCACAAACATTAGCCAGTACACCAATAATGTGTCCGTATCCGTGTCAAGGAGCAAGTTGTCCTATAGGATGTCAACTATCAATGCAGAACCAATTTTGTCCACAACCTTGTGCTGCACCATCCTGTCCATTACATTGCCCACAAACAATATCAAGTATGCCATCGGTTTGCCCGTTTCCATGTTTAGGTGCAGCTTGCCCTGTAGGCTGTCAATTATCTACAGTTCAGCAGCCACAAATGTGCCCTCAACCATGTCAGTCGCCATTTTGTCCAAATCACTGTCCTCAAACAATGAATACATATCCTTCTCTTTGTCCCTATCCGTGCCAAGGCTCATCTTGTCCTAGTGGATGCAATTCACAATGGGATATTCCTTCTATAATACGTCAAGCAATGCAAACAATACAACCAAAAATTACTGATTTTATAAACAGAATGTGTCCACAAGTTTGCCCAGCTTCCAATTGCCCACCAGGTTGTCCTCAAACGCAGACATTACTACCTCAGAACATGTGTCCTCAACCTTGTGTTCCACCATCTTGTCCAATAAATTGTCCAATAACAAACAATATATCACCTAGTATGTGTCCTTTACCATGTCAAGGATCCTCTTGCCCACAAGGCTGTCAACAGCAACAAACGTTACCACTCCAAAATTGCCCTATTGAGTGTCCTTCTAAAGATGTATGTCCTAATGGTTGTCCAACTCGTAATATCTGTACATGTAAAATAAATAAAAAGTACAAAGATTGTGACTGTCAAAATAAGTTATCTAAAAAAGATACAGAGATAAGTAACAATGAAGATGAAAATGCTAATTCAAAAAACGATTTTGAGGATTCAAATGATGATGAAAATGACTAAGTTCGTTGGGAGGTAACTTTGTTCTTTCTATCATTCCAATTGTACAAAAACATAATTTATAGGCATATATAGATATCATGGTTGCACTATTTTTTTTTTGCACCGAGTTCGTACTGATGCTGCACTGTGTTTGTATTGTCTTTACATGAAAGCTTGTATAGTATTTATTAAATGTCGTTATTTGCATATATTGTTTGTCTTTTTAAAAAAAATGTTTGTCTTTTTAAAAAAATTGTATGTATAAGATTAAATAATTTAAACGAAATAATTTTTTTTACTGTTCAATTTTTGTCAATTTTATATTTTAATTGAACAAAGTTAAACTACATCTACTGAAGTTTTTTTTCTAAAACAAATTTTTGAAAAACTATACTTTCTATAACGTGTTATATAAAGTGATTTGCCAGGGTCAAACGTATACAATTTTTTGGTTCAGTACTGTTAACATTTCCAACACTTTCTTTAAAAGTTTTTAATTTTAAACAATTTAAAATTAGGATTTTTAAATATAAATTTTAAATACATATATAAATATATATACAGTGAGAAAATAATTGTACAAGAAAAGCATTATAGATTAAACTTAAGAAAAAGTATTAGCTTATTAAATTATTTGACATAATTGTTTTTATTTTATAATATTACTATAATTTAATATTTAGAGGGTCCTCCTTTGTCTTACTTATCTAGGAAACGTTTTGGCATTAATTCTACTAGATAATTGATTTGATTATTGTCAATGTTAGACCATAGTTTACCAACAGCTTTATTCAAACCTTATTTTTTTGTAAAACTTTTTGTCTGATAAAGTCCATAAGTGCTCTATTACATTCTATTAAGGGTTCTGTAAAGGCTATTAAATCTTTCTGCCATTTTTGTTAAAAAAAGCTGCAGTTTTTTAAGCAGTGTGCTTTAGATCATTGCTTTATTAAAACACGAAATTGTTCTCCAGAAGACTTTAAATTTTGGTTCAATATATTGTTATACGAATTAGCATTCATAATTTCATCAATTATTTCAAATTTACCAACGCGATCCCATGCCATACAACCTCACAACACCTCCACCACAATGTTTAACTATTCCTCTCTTGCAACTCTTTGTGCACCGTAAGATTTGGTCCAATGAGCCCATCGAACCAAATCTGATCTGAGTCTCATGAATCTTTCAAAATGATACTGGCATTAAATGAAAACTTTTTCAAAATTTATTAATCTCTTTGCATAATTATATATATATATATATATATGTATATATATATATATATATATATATATATATATATATATATATATATATATATATATATATATATATATATATATATATATATATATATATATATATAGATATAGATATAGCGTTTTATGTGTTTTTTAAAGCAAAATTTTTTAGTGAAGTAAAAATTCCTTTTTACTTCACTAACAAGTGTGTCGTTTTTATGAAAAAAAAGGTTTTCTCCAATTGTCAATATTGCAACACACCTTACTCGTCAGTATGCCATCATAGGAAGAAGTCATAATTTTCATTTAAACAAGCTATGTCTGCCTTGTAAGATAAAATTAAAATAAGTGTTCCACTAAATGCACAAAACTTGGAAATAAAATGCATGAAAATTTCATTTCTGCACAGTTATTAAAAAAAATCACAATCTTAAATATTTAAAGGGATTAAAAATACAACAGCACATCCCAAAATCGATTTTTGTTGATTATAAAAGCCATATTTGTGCATAAGGAACGTATTTATACTAAAACTAATATAAAGTCAGTATAGACTGTTGGTCTAATCACTTTTTCGCCATAACCAATATTTATGAAAATATGACCGGTATGCCATTATAGGCGCTATGCCATCATAGGCGCCTTTCCTCTAACATTTAAAAAATCAAAGATCGTGAAATGTACACAAAATAAAAAACAAATTTATGATTTAGACATTTAAAACAAATAAACAATAAGATGCTCTAAAAGAAAATTGTAAAATTGTTTTAACAAAAAAATAATTGTAAATATAAGAATTAATGACTATTATCATTCAACCATAGCCAATTATTTAGGGCTCAAATAGCAACTCTAAACGCCTCTCTTCAAAAGCTGAAAACATGCTGATAACCCTTGCCTATATCTGAAACAATTTCAGTATAATTTGCATTAAGACGAGGCTTTTTCAAAAGTATCAATATTGAATAATTCTAAAGCATTATTACCTATCTGCAAGAAGATCTGATGAAAAATTGTAAAAAAGAAAAGCCTAGACTTTTCAGCTTTTGAACCCAACGTGTACAACCAATAACGATCAGCTTTGCTTGACCAACAGAAAGTTAGTTATTTAAACATGCCCTTAACTTAAATTAAATTTCCTAGAATAACACTCTATAAATTGCTTTTCTTAGTTTTAGAATGTATGTTGTATTTTTAGGGGCTGATATTAAATGATCTTATAAGGTAGCGTCATTTCCATAAATTCCGAAATTAAGTAATTTAACAATGTTTCCAACAACTTTACTTTTTGAGGACTCTACAATGTTATAGAAAAGTCTCCTATATTGTATTAAAGTTGATTCGACTGACAATAGAGTCAACTTACAAGATCCTCTTTAATTGAAGCTTAAATTTAAAGAATAAAACTTTTAAAAAGAAATAAAGATATAATATTTTAATTGTTTACATTTATAGAAAATGGCAACAGAAATTGTAGATTTTGCTCTGTGGCAAAACCATTTAACTGTTGAATAAAATAAGAATGTTATAATAAGTTCAATGTTAGAAGAATGTTATAGCAGTAGGAACAAAAACATATATGAGTAATCGTAGTTACCCAAGGAAAAAAGTTCTATAGAATTTCTATAAACTTTTGAAACATTTGGCCAATAGAAATTCTATAGAAACTCTGTAGAATTTCTATAGAATATATATTAATTTTTATAGAAATTGCTATTTTGCTCCTTTTTATAATAAAAATCATCTTCTGGCCAAAGGCCTATAAAATTAATAACTAATAAACTAAACTGGTGAGATATTTAAATCTTTTGTTTTTGTAAAGAATTTTTTTTGCAACATATTTTGAATGTGAGAAGTGACATGTCAAAAAAGCATTTGTCTTTAGGGTCAAGAGAGAAAATGATTGTTCCAGAGCTTAGGTATAAATGTGCACGATTAGCACGGATCTGATAATGCCAATCTAGCTGACCCAAGAACGCCACTTATATGCGGTAATAGCGTACACATCAAGGTACCCTGTGATGGAAATTTTGAAGTTTTGAAATTTTGACCGCGGAAAAGAATTTAATTCGAATGTTCAAATTAAATTCTTTTCCGCGGGCAAAAGTAAAATTTTGAATTTATAATGCGACAATAAAAACACCTTTAAAATGAACCACTTTATATAATTTGATTAAAATTGATGCAAATATAGTATATGGTTGCACCAAACACTGAATAAAAATTCAGCCGGATTTTATTGGTTAAGGATATATGGCAGTTTTAATTTATATTTTGTTAGTTTTTTGCTACTTATACCTCAAAACGTTACCAATTACTGTGATATTTTGTCACTATTTTCAAATTAATGGTTACATGAGTGTTCTACTATTTAATACCAACAATTTTTATTATAATTTTTTATAGCTACAACTGCAAGTTTCATTTAATAGTCCAAAAATATTGATTTACTATTTAAAGCGTGGTTTGAATTGGCCAATGCATTGCGTAAAAATATCAGCATTTTGTACGGAATAAGCTACTGTCAAAATTGCATGAAAATGTTAAAAATGGTTGAAAAGCTTTTTTTATAAAAAATTTTTTTTTTTATAAAGATTTTATAGATAAGATAACTAAAATAATTGACAAATAAAAAGTTTGGAGGGGCGGTCAGAGGTAAATCTTATGAAAGGGAGAATAGTCGTTTGAGGAGCAGTAAAAATCTTTTGTAAGAATGTGTCATTAAATTTTATCTAAATTGTCAACAAGTATGGCAAGTGTCATTACTTTAAATAAATATTACCTTTAAAGAAAAGAATTATGTAAGAATTATTTCCTTGTAATTTAAGAAATAAAATGTTATCCAATATAAATTCAGGTTAAATTTTGTAAAATGGATAGTTCGATTTAGTAAAGTTGGATTTAGTGAATTGCCACAATGCCAAATCGAGCAAAGGTTCACGATGAAAATCGAAAATTTGTGTGCTTGCTCTGTCTGAAAAATGTTCAAGACAGCTTACTGCTTTTAAAGCAGATCGAATATGCCAACTGTACGAGACAAAGATCAATATCAGTGATTCTCGGGTATCACAAGGACTCTGCAAATCGTGAAGAGCAATTTTGCGCAGGAAAGAAGAGTGGAAAAAAGTTATACTACCTCCTTTATTTAATTTCAATTCAATACCATTGAGACCTGAAACAAGAGACACGATGTGTCTCTTGTTTCAGGTCTCAATTTGACCTGAAAATCAGATCTCAACTTTAAAAAAGTTTGCCCCACCAATGCTACTAAATAAAGTTCAAGGAAAGCCTTTAATCTTTAGCAGCAAAAGATGCCAGAGCAGCCAAAAAAATTGCATATCGAGTTATTTCCAATAAATAATTATCTCTTGAAGGAACTATTCGACTTGCTAAAGCATCCACTTACAATTACCCCTAGTAAATAGTTATACTTAAAATAACTTTGACATATATTTTCAAAGAAAATCTTCAAAAAAAGAGTCGTTTATACTATTATATATTCTTGTACAGTCCGGGTTGTTGCTCACTGCAATGATTTATCACGTCTTGTGAACAATGTTATTTATTCTTGAAAAATTTCTGATTAATACTTTGTTAAGCTCTTAATTGATGGTGGTAAAGGTTTTCTTAAGTTTTTTCTAAACATTGTTGAATCTGCGTTGAGGGTTTATACTAGCTCACCGCCACAAAAACAACCTCTCACTCTAAGGACTGGCAAAGACACTGGAGTTAACAAATTCTTGTCGCGGTATCAGAAGATTTGCAAGAAACTCACTCCTACATTGGATAAATCCGGTCACTGATTTATGCAAATGTAGTTAAACTAATTTTGGCTAGCGATTTGAAAGTTGCAAATATAGTTTGTGGTCTTCAAACCCATTCCAGTATGCACCCTTGTACATATGACGTCAAATCCAAGTGTCTTGCCAAATCTAAAAACTTGCAAACACTGTGCTCAATCAAATCTAGCTTGAGTCTTTTCAACAACCTGGCGGGATTTTTGTTCGTGCAAAGTTGTTGGCAATGTCATTCAAAAGCCAATCATCAGTGGTAGTGTTGTGACCAAAACTAAAAATTGTAACTAACTTAACTAAAAAAACCGTAACTAAAATTACCCAACTAACTTTTTAGTCTAACTAAAATTAGTCGACTAACTTTTTAGTCTAACTAAATTTAGTCGACTAACTTTTTAATCTAACTAAAATTAGTCGACTAACTTTTTAGTCTAACTAAATTTAGTCGACTAACTTTTTAGCGTAACTAAATTTAGTCGACTAACTTTTTAGTCTAACTAAATTTAGTCGACTACCTTTTTAGCGTAACTAAATTTAGTCGACTAACTTTTTAGTCTAACTAAATTTAGTCGACTAACTTTTTAGCGTAACTAAATTTAGTCGACTAACTTTTTAATCTAACTAAAATTAGTCGACTAACTTTTTAGTCTAACAAAAACTAGTCGGCTAACTTTTTACCGTAAATAAATTAGTCGACTAACTTTTTAGTCTAACTAAAATTAGTCGACTAACTTTTTAGTCTAACTGAATTTAGTCGACTAACTTTTTAGTCTAACTAAATTTAGTCAACTAACTTTTTAGCGTAACTAAATTTAGTCGACTAACTTTTTAGCGTAACTAAAATTAGTCGAATAAAACAAGCTTCAGTACTAAAAACTGAATAACCTATGAAGCCATGAAATTTTCACACACGATAGCACATTATTGTGGCGGTTGAATGTCCCAAATATGGTTCATAGGGGCACGTCAAATCAAATTCGTAACGTATTAAATCAACTTTGATTATTAGAATTTTTTCCCAGCTCTGAGACAACCACCAATGCGGTTGTTGCAACTGTTTATAAACACCCAGTGGGCACGGAATCTAAAAAAGGCACCCTTTGAACATTTAATTAACATTCTGCAGTTTAATTTAACGTCTAATTCGGGGTTGGGAAAGCCAACTTGTTGGGGGTATTTTTGTTCTCACGCTCCAATCACCGCAATTTTTTTGAGAAACATTTTCATTTGACTTAACAACATTCTTGAGTTATGAGTTCGCACGATGCCTAAAAGTGTCATATCTGAAACATCAAAAAAATCCTGCCCACGCCGCTGGTAAAGCAATATACGAAAAATAAAATTTTCGCAAGAATCACAAGCGAAAATAAACTTGCTAATCGATTCATTTCGAAAGAAGATTTTTGAAACCTACCGAAAGGACTCAGTTAAAAAATAATATCAGTTTTTTACTTCATAAAAATTTGCATGCGCGATAATTGACACTTATGAGTAATTAGCATTTAATTACTTAGTTCATTGAACGGATTTTTTTAAATGGAACATTTCAATCTTGTTTTTATGACGAATTTCAAGTTTTCTTCCGTAAGTGACCGTTCTTCAAGTGGATTTATCGAAAACTTTCCTTTCGAAATAAATTTTTTGATCATTATTTGAAAAAACAAACAAGTAAAAATTTAATATGTTGCTATACTGAAGATAAAGTTTCATTACAAACAGTTTGATATATACAGATATTTTATTTTCACATTTCTTGCAGTTAGGCGAATAAACTTCCTTTATAGATTTCGAAACGTAGTTATTAAAAGCGCTCATTTCTCAAGTGCTACTTCCGAAAGTGAAACTTTTGGAAGTTTTGGAAGAGCATTATTTGAAATAGCAACTTGCAAAAGTCTAATTTTCAGAAGTATTATTTGCGAAAGTTACTTTGACAAATTTTAATGCTTCTATATATTCGTTACGAATAAAAATAAATACTAATTGTATATACCCTTTTGAAAGATTTTTTTACAGAAATCTTTAAAACCTTTCGGTTAACAACCCTATTTCAAAGGCTTAAAATAGCATCATAGGAAAAACTATCCCAGATAAGTAACATTCCTAAAATTGGATTTTATTATACATTGCCTATAAATTTTCATTTTCATATTAGTGATATATAGTATTGGAGCCAGCGAGAAGGGAAGGTGGTGTTGGGGGTATGACACTCACTATCTATTACCATTGAACTATAAGAGATGGACGTGCAACCTATTGTTTTACAACAAACTCTAAATTTTCACCCGTCAACAAAAAAATCTATTAAAATGGCTGCCCTTAGTTTTTAATCAGAAACTCTGATCACGTGGTATTAGTTTAAATTTTATAGCATTTGTTTAATAAGACTGTTCAGGATAAGTAACTACTTCACGTGTTGACAAATTACTAAACAAATTACACCAAGGAAAAGGAAATCAGTTGTCGGCACGAACAGATTTTCATCACTTTTCCAAGATAAACATTTGTAAATTTGGGAACTTTTTTCGTGTAAACAAAGTTCCATCAATAATAAAATAGATCTGTAAAGATAATTTTAAAATGACTAAAAAAAGTAAAGCGAAAAGTAAAAATGCTTAAATAAAATTTTTAGTCAAGGTCTGGTTTCATGCAACTCCTTGGTCCTTCATTCACCAGCCTTAGTTTTGTGTATTTTTTGAGTATTATTTCCGATATGTCGCCATTTTTTGCCTCGACTACTCTATAAGCTCCATAATATATATTCCACTGAGCATTGTTTTTTAGTAGGTGTATTTTCTAATGGGCTTTTTTATAACTCATTTGATAATGCAAAACCTTTTAAAAAGTTCTTCAAGTTTATAATCATCTTGCAAAATGTAGCCAGATATTTCATGTTTTCGTATTTCATATTTCATATACTATTTCATTTGTCATAAAAGGCACATAATAACCCATTTGTTTTTGTCAAATAAAAATTAGTTTATATATAGCTGGTAAATCATGCTATGTTAATATTAAATACTTAGTTATTCTTGCGGTTTGCCATAAATTGGCTTTGCTAAATTCTTTAAAACTGTGACAAATTATTTTTTTCTTTATTGTATTTATATTCATTTTATGTATGAGTTATTTATCCTTAACTGTATATATTTCTGTTGTTAAACATAAAAATAAAAAAATTCTATATTATTCATAAACAATAAGTCTACAGCAATATAGTAGATGGTGTAGTTCCCTGGACATGAAACCAATATTCTCTAAGTAGCTACAAAACTAGTTGATATTTTGTATTATTTGTTATATCTCTCGTTATACCTGTACTAAAGTAGTTAAGTAAATAATCTCAATTTCTATATTATTATCAGTGTTATTTCTTAAAATATAAGGAATATCTAGCTATATAAAATTAAACTTAAAATCTGATTCTATTGTAGCCATTCTTGACGATTTTTTTAATATTCAAATAAACATATGTAACTTATATCATTGTATTGAGCTTGACTTGACTTAAAAAATGAGGGGTCATTCGGCCTTTGAAGTTAAGCGGATCTATATTATGTAGTGCAATAATTGATGATTTTTTGACGAAAGGTATAGGGCTTGAGTATGGAAAATTTGCATTGTTATGGCACCGAAAATTTGCATTATGTCACGCAAAATCAAAACAAAAAACGTCATAAAATATGCGAAGGAAGATTATATATATATATACATAATTTCTATATACAAATCCTTAGAACCTATTCTTCAAGAAAACATAAATAAATACTTGTTATAAAAAGAGGAAAGAGTAAACTTGCAATTTCCACCTGGACACTTTTAAAAAACACTTTTTTTTTTCTATAAAAATAAACCTTGAAGTTTTGAAACTAAAGAACTAAAAATTTACTAAGAACTAAAAATTTATGTATAAAAGTTAAAAAGTGTGCACATTCCATTTGATTCGTCATCCCTTTTTTAATGTATACGGAAAGTTTTATAAAAATTGGATGTGTTTTGGTACTAAGGAATCCTAACCTCTAAAAGCTTTGTTTTAAAAAAATGTTCCCGCTTTGAGCTTTTTTCTTAAAAGTGGTCTTAAGATATGGATAAAATTTAAATGAAGCCATATAAACCATAGTACTTTCTATATATGACTGGAAAGAGGTTGAGTAACACTAATTGATGCAAAAAACCTTAAGGTATTTGCTTAAGCATACAAAAAGACATAAGAGAGTAAAGTTCATGAAAGTTACGTGTTTTTTTTCAAACGTCAAATGTTTTTCGTTGAGCCGTGGAATCGCTATCTATTGCTGTTATCTTGAATAACTAAAAGGAAGTTGATGTAACTGGTTAGACGAGACCAAAAGTTTTCGACGAATCCGACAGACTTTATAATTTAATTTCTATTGTTTAAAACAAAAGATTTGTAACAATGCGCAATGAGCATGGTTCGCAAAAAAAAAAAAAAAAGGTTGCACGTCCATCTCTTATAGGCCATGCTATTACCGATATTTAGTTTGATCATTCGGCAAATTAAGATGTTATTATAATTATTAGCAAATCTCAGCAATCGATATATATATTCTTATACTCAGCAAGTATAATTTTTAATCGGCAATTATTTTTACGGCAGTTTTCAACTTACCACCTCCCCCCCCCCTCCCCTGTATACTAGCGAATATACTTAGTCTCTAAATATTTAATTTCATATAAGCGATAAGAAGTACCAATTTATTAACGCTAACTTCCATCATTTTTCTCAACAAGCTTGACATTTAATGCGAAAGCTTATATATGCAACGTTATCATTACATTCATAATTAAAACTTTATCATTTTCTAATTTTTTCAACGTATACGTTGAAAAAATTACGCGTACGGACAAATAAGCACGGAATTGCGCTTAAATTGGTTGGCGTATTTAGGTTATGTTTGTTACAATTTAAGTACATTTAAGCTTCGGCAATTTATTTATTCTAAAATGCATACCAAATGTTAAACGTATTAATAGAGTTTTTAAAATGCAAAACATTAAAAGCATTTACCGAGAGGCTCATCGTCCGCATTTAAAAATGCAACCTCCGCAATTAAATCGTGTAAAACTGTAAAATAAGATAAACATTCTGTTAAATGGCAGCGGTCGCTTTATCAAACCAGAAAATTTCTTATCACTTTTTAATTACTTAAAAAATGCAGAATATCTATCATTTTAAAGTACATTTTCACTTTTTGTTAAAAAAAAATTAAGTTACGATATATTTTTCCCAAAATAATGTTTTTTTTTTGGTATCAAAAATTTAATTTTTAGTCGTATATAAACTCATTTAATTATATTAAATATGGCTGTATACTAGGCAGCAGCAATTTTTGGCTTTAAATTGCTTCAAGCTGGAGTAGATAGTTTGTTAGAAAATAAGAGTTTTAGCGTGAAAAGTAAGATCTAAAGTTAACTAGAAGCAATCTTATTTAAAAAGTAAGTTTGAAATATCAACTTAAATGAACCGCGTTTAAGACGCCATTTTTTGTAGAATTATAAAGAAAAGGTAAGGTTAATGAAATCATTCATTATGAAATATAAACTTGGGTGGGTCATAATTAATACATGAAAATGTAAAATACATTTACAAATGTAAAAAAACTTAAATTTAAATAGCATAGAATCGGGAAGACTTGCTTCGTTCATATTTTGCACTTAGTTTTATAGTCTAATTAAGCAATTGGTTTTTCTAAAAAAAAAATTGAAAATCAGATAATGATACTTTGCAAAAAATTGCGATAATTGTAGCCTGGAAACATAAAAGCCCTCAAGTTTCTGGGGTCCCTCCTCTGTCCCAAACATGAGAGCAACAACTTTATAAAATCATTTTTTAAACATGTTGCAACCTTGTTTGATTGTTTTTAAAACAAAACAGTTCAAGTTCTAAATTTAAGAGTTTTTATTTAAGAACAATAAAATAAATTCAAAAATAATTATTACAACAAGATATTTCCGTATTACATTGATTAAATTGCACCAATTTTAAACCAAATTAAAAAATTCCAAATTTTTGTACAAAAACATCAACATTTGAAAACATTCAGCCGTCATCCTGTTTTGCTTAGCATACAAATTGTTTAATGCATCAGAAAAAAGGCGCTCACTTGGTGCACTGGTAGCAGGTGTACATAAAATCATCGTTGAAATGCAATACAATATTGGAAAAACATATTGATTTTGATGCCAAAACTCTAAAACATTTTGTTCGTGCACTGACAATCTTATATATTCACTGATTTCTTTTTTTAAATCTAAGGTTACATTTTTGTCACTATCACTTCCGGAAACATCTTCTTCATCCTCAAATGACAACTTAAATTTTTTTGATTCCTTTGTCACCTTTTTAATTGGAATTATTTCACCAACTCTTTTTGAGAGATAAAAATCTGACAAAAATTCTTTCACAATTTTTAAATATTTCTTTTTTTCGTACTTTTCAAAGAATTGAAAACTTTTATAATTTGGATCCAAAAAAGTGGCACACAATAAAAAGGAATTATTCTCTAATTCATATGAATCTTTGTAAGTTTGTAAAGATTCTAACAAATGTGATTTCAATATTACAATTAAAGGAGGAGTTTCACTTTTATTCTTACTCAGCTGCTTCTCAAGGTACTTTATACTTGGAATAATTAAAGAACACGTTGCATACCTATCGCCAGATAGTAAAACACTTACTTGATTAAAGCTTAATAAAGCATTTAGCGTTTCTTTTAAGTTAACCATTTCATCTTCATCGAGTAAATATTTTCTCATATCTTTGTATTGTTGTTTCGAATTAAAGATATCTTTTACGTAGGAGTGAAGCTTAAGCATTCGCTCTGCCATGAGAAACGTAGAGTGCCAACGAGTTTTCACATCTTGAATCAAATGAAGCATGTGATTTTTTTCGACACCTTGTCGTGTTTGACTTTCCTCTAATAAATCATTAAGTTGAGAAGAATGATTGAAAGATGTAACAATTTTCCTGCACTTAGTTAATGTTCTTGCAATGAAAAAGAATTTAGACGAACTATCTTTTTCACCTTCTTCAACTAAATCTATGACATTTTTAACAACTAATTGCAAAACATGTCCCATGCATCTTATTGGTTGAATGTTTAAACAAACTTTTAAAGAATTTAGACAGTTGCGTACGTTACTGGCGTTGTCTGATACTATACTCATTATTTTATCATCTACTTTAAGCTTTTCGACGATTTTTAGCAAAGCCTCTTTTAAATTATCTGCATCATGGCGGCCATTAAGGTATGCAAAGCCCAAACAAAAACTGATGAAATTTGTTTTGTCAGAAATGAAATGTGCAGTTGCAGATATATAACTATAGTTTTGACAGGACGTCCATCCGTCAGTAGTAATAGATAAAACTTTAATTGATAATAATTTTGATTTCAAAAGTTCAACTTTTTCTCGATATAAATCAGTTAAAACAGATCTTAACTTTTTTCGGCAAGGCACTTTATACTTTGGATTTAAACACAAAACAAATTCTTTAAATGCACTACTTTCTACCATCATAAATGGAAGACAACAGGCAATAATGAAAATTAAAAGAGCTCTATCAATCTTATCGCTAACTTCTTTTGACAAGCCACTCATAGTTCGTTTTTTTTTCGGCGTTATTATTTTGTGATCATGTTCAAGATGGTAATCTAATATACTCTTTGATGTTTTACAAGAGTACTTTTTAGGTCTGTTACTATTACATTGATTGCATATCCATTTTGATGTTTCCTCCTCGATTGAGTAATATTCGTATGCAGTTTTAGCTGCTTCTTCAATGGACTGAGCATCAACTTCAATTTCTGTTTGATCGGATGAAAAACTTGAACTTGTTTCGCTATCGTTATGATCTGCAGGGTTTTGTTCATCTATAGCCTTTCTTTTATCCAATCTTTTCTTCGTCAGATTCATCAAATCAGATATTGGAGCAGCATATTCAATTGGAGAAAACGTATTATTTTTCGACATAGTTTAAAAATGCAATTTCTTAAAGTAAATTTAAATATATATTTGAGAATAACGGTTTATCTAATATATAGCAAATTGTTACGCAATTAATGTTTTTTATTATTTCTATATTGTGTAATTGTTACTAACAACTACAATCATATTGTCGTCACTGTAAAAACTGCGTTTTATGAGTGTAGAACAAAATAAATTAGGTATTATTACCTCAAAAAATGATTGCTGGTATTATATAAAAGAAATCCGAAAAAGCTTCTGCATACAACACATTTCAAAAACATGGGACCATTTTTTTTTTCTAATAGTTTATGGTTCATTTTAATTAGAAATTGAAAAAATCCAGATTTAAACCGCTTTTCATTGAAAGTTAAAACAAGTACTTAGTAATAAGGGGGGAGTAATTGGATACAGTTTTTTTACTATTACAAAACTCCAAGTGTATATCTCGCAAACTTAAGAAAAAAAAATTTTCTCCAAAAACTTGAAAAACTCTGAAAATCAACTTTGAAAAAGATGCCATGGAGATCTAAATTGTAACTTACAGCAATTTGTTATTAAAAAAAACGGCGCTCAAACCACTTCACAACTAACACATAACAAGATTTAAAAAAAGTATTTTTTGGGTAAAAGTAACAATATATTTTTCGCAAATTAAAAACTTAGTCGACTAAATTTAGTCAAACTAAAAAGTTAGTCGACTAATTTTAGTTACACTAAAAAGTTAGTCGACTAAATTTAGTTAGACTAAAAAGTTAGTCGACTAAATTTAGTTAGACTAAAAAATTAGTCGACTAAACTTAGTTAGACTAAAAAGTTAGTCGACTAATTTATTTACGCTAAAATGTTGGTCGACTAATTTTAGTTACGCTAAAAAGTTAGTCGACTAATTTTAGTTACACTAAAAAGTTAGTCGACTGAATTTAGTTAGACTAAAAAGTTAGTCGACTAAATTTAGTTAGACGAAAAAGTTAGTCGACTAAACTTAGTTAGACTAAAAAGTTAGTCGACTAATTTATTTACGCTAAAAAGTTAGTCGACTAAATTTAGTTAGACTAAAACTAACCTTAACTCTCACCCCTAATCAGTGGGCCTGACAATTTTCTGATTTTGGAAATAATCCCACCAATGGAATTGCATCTCCTTATAGGAGTTGTCGATCATCTTTTCAAAATAATTAAAGCTGCTAGGATAGATGTGGCCAGCTGTCCTCCACATATAACAGAGCTCGTAATATGGGAGCCAGTTAGAGAGAAATAAATGCAGGAAATTTCTTAAAAATGTGAATATGCTCCAGCAACTTCCTGATACAAACTCGGTTTCCAACATTCTTCATATAATTAAAGCATTTAAAAGTCTAAATTTAGTTGCAAAAGCATACTTTGGACTTTGCAGTTTATGTAGTTATTTTTTTGCTTCATTTTGAAAGTCAATGTACTTAAAAAGGTTTCAAGGGACAACAAAAATTCTTTTTACAGAAATACTTTTTTTTGTTTAACTAACTATAGTCTTTTTGCCAGGCTTTGCACTTTTATTAGCACTTTTTTTTATGGTAGTAGTTTATACTGTAGATATTTACACTATGCGCCTCAAATAGCAAATCAATATTATATATATATATATATATGTATATATATATATATATATATATATATATATATATATATATATATATATATATATATATATATATATATGTATATATATATATATATATATATATATATATATATATATATATATATATATATATATATATATATATATATATATATATATATATATATATATATATATATAATAGAATGAAAATAGTTCATGTAGCAATAAAACAATTATAACCAAAATTGTTGATATTGCATAGTAGAGCACTTATGTAACAACTTATTTTTAAAGAAATGTTACATTCTTCAGTAAAAATTCTTTCAGCTGCTACTTATTCTTCCTATTCTTTATACAATATGCTAATACACAGTCTTTGAGTTTTGTGCTGAATTCCAAATGAATAATATCTTGTTTATTGGCACCAGATTCCAATAGCCTAATAAAATGGTGCGGATTTTGATGCTTGTTCACTATAAAATCTTAAAAAAAAGTCCTTTTAAAAAATTCTTCTGAATATTTAAAGGTTTATTTTGGTCAGTGTCATGCTTTTTGGACTGATTTTCAAGAAATTGGGTTATGTGCTAGATAGTAGCATGCTTTTTTAGAGTGATTGAAGTTTCAATTACCACCATTACCAAAGCATGATTTTACAACTTCATTGAAAGCTCTAAAAGCAGCAACTATTTTTGTTCCATGTAATCTAATTTTAGCACTTGCTAGTTATGATTGCCAATTTTATTCAAGAGTTTTTGACATTGATTACCGTTGAACTCCCCTCCGTGCATTAGCAGCCTTAAGTGTCCAATTTATTTGACCAGTCAGTAGCTTTTACAAAAAAAAGAAGCAAATTTTGTATTGAGTTGCGGAGAGCTTTGTTTTTTTATGTGAATGAACTCCGAGAGCTACTTGAACTAGTTTTGGGCATTTGATATAATTATCCCTAGTGTTCGTAACTATCCAGTCAAATCTGCCTTTCCAAAACCATTTTTTGAAGCTTCACACCAGGGGCATGGATATGTGGATACAGCAGAGTCTATTCAAAGAAATGCGTTAGCCAGTTTTATGTGTACAACTTCTGTGAAAGCAATTTTGTGTTTTCTGTGAGAGTAAGGATATCCAAAATTTGTCTAAAGTTTTCATAAGATTCATTTACAGATTGAACAATAGCCAAAACTATAAGTTTCTTTATCAAAATCTTAAACAGATTGAGAACAAGCTTCTTTAGAATAGCAAATTATTTGTTTTTCTTAGTTATTTTGGTAATTAATTATGTTTATGATGAATTTGAGAAAGCCTCCATCGCTATCAACTAATATTTTGATAATCCATCACCTTTGCTATTGCATTACCGTGCTATTTCACAAGTAATACACTGGCACAAATGAGTTTGATCTTGTTGATATTGTAATTATAACTTTTGAAAAGTCAAAAAGTCCGTTGAGATGTGGTGTTTTTTCTCCTCTTGATTTTTAAAAGTAAGTTTCTAATTTTTAAAATCAAATTTGTTTTGTCTCTTATATAAATTTTAATTTAGTGTTGCATAATTTACGGACAATCCTGTAAATCAATTTTTTAGAATGACCTATTTTACTAGAAAATATTGAAGTAAATAAGGAATAGATAAGTGTAGAAATGCTCGGTTTGATAAAGACCCGTATTTTACCGATTCCGACGGCTAGGATATATATATAAGGAAAAAGTATAGAAAAGATAGGTGTGTAATAGACTTACATTTTTATGGGTCCGATCAGTTAGTAAATATTAATATATATTTACATTTTTCTGAAGAAAGACTAAAGTTATATAAAGTGGTTATATCAAGATTATAAAAATATAATTAGCCGGTAGAAAGCATCCAACAAATCATAGAATAACTTCTCATACGATCAACTCTTTTGATAACCCAGATCAATTTAAAGCATAATTAATAACAATGCCTTAAATGAAAATCGTGTTTCCAAATCAAGTCATACTGAATTGCCTGCTTGTTTATCAATTACATTTCCAAAGTACCCAACTACCCAGACTGATCTAGCAGAGAAAAGTATTTTCATTTTGTAAAATTTTTTCCATTATTACTTATATGTTAGTTATATTTATAGTACTTGTAATTTGTAATTTAGATACAAATAGTTCCTGGTTGCAAAATATACCTTGATTATGTAAAGTTCAACAAATGTAGCAGATCGCTTGGTACAAATAGATTTTTTAAACGATCTTTTGTTGTCGTTGGTGGGAAACAGATTATCTAAGCAGCCTCAGTTTATCTGAAAAATAATGGTCGCTCAAAGTTGTTGATGGTGTTGTTGGTAACTAATTATAGCATTTAATCTTTTTATTCAACAAATCTTTTGTCTTTTTAGCTTGACCTAATCAGATACTGGAAGTGTAGTCAAAGTGTAATAAATTGAAAAGTCAAAACTTGGTTAGACCAAACGCAAAAATAAATTACCACGAGCATGAGTAGTTCTGTCATATTTGGATTTTTCATGTTGGTGTCAGCCCTCTGTGTCAGTTTGTGATGCAGCCCGCAACCCCCGTACACCTAGTGGCACTACTGGTGAGAACGCAGGTAAAATTCGTAAAGTTAAACGTAAATATCAGTTAATACAAAATAAAACAACAATTAGTATAGATTTTTTAATAAAGTTGTTTGACATAATTTAATTTGATTTTAAGTTGTTTGACATAATTTTACATTTATGCCTTGGATATATGAATATTATATATAAATAATGCTAAAAAATTAAATGAAAAATAATAATAAAAACAGTGTAAATAAAAAAATAATAGTAATAATATCAAAAAATGATAGTAATTATAGAAAAAACACTATTTTAAACATTAATAACGTCTAGTAAGAATTATACAAGTAGCTAATAATGTCCAAAGGGAGTCATTTGTTTAACAATTGTTAAAAAAAATTTAACAAGTTGTGGAACGAATGGCAAATAGTATATTTATTGAAGAAAGTTTTATGAGGACCTAATAATATTCATTTAACGAATATTGTTATTTGTTAAACAAATAGTACTATTCGTTTAACAACTAGTATTATTCGTTTTAATTTTTAAATTTCTTGCCTCACGTGGCTTGGCACTTAAAAGATCAAAAGTGTTAGGAAATCATGATAATAGTAACTTTTTACAATGCACAAACTTATTTTTCATTGTTCAAAATCTATGCATCTTTTGTTAAGATCTATTTATAGGCGGACTGTTTTAAAAATTGCAGTAGAAAATGAGGATTAAATTAGTCGAAGTGCATCAAAAGATAAAATACGTGTACATCTTCCAAAAAGTTTAAGTGACACAAAAAGGTCGGCACGTTCAGATGTATTTTGTAGTCCACGTTAATGTCAAACACAACTTCTAGACAAATAAAATTAGAGCAGAAGCGTCACATTTGGAAAAAAATTGGTAAAACGTAAAACTGCTTTTTAAATGTCTTTTTGGAAAGCCTAAAAGCGATTGAAAGAAACCTCTAAAACTCTTCAATCAGAGACAATAGATCTTGGTACGGTTGAAGCTCGATTAAACTCACTGTTGGAATTTCTAATTTTGCAAAGATTTTGCATTTATTTACTTACAACTATTTACATTTATTACAATTATTTGTGTAATAAAAGTTTGTAAACTTTTATTACATAAATAATTGGCTTGATCTTTGTATTGCTCAAAATTATGTCTCTGCAAAATTATAAATTCAAACAACGTGCTCATTTTTCTTTAAAACCTAATTATGTTTTAAAGAAAAATGAGCTCGTTGTTCGAAACGCAAAGTAAAAGACAGTAACAAAACATCAGTTGTTTAAAAGACATAGAAAACTTTAAGATTGACACATTTTATGTCATATTTAATGCTCCCGTTGCTGATTTGCCTGTTCAGAAATTGACCGGTGTTGCTAGTTTTTATATTGTGATATCAACGACTTTTCTACAGTACAGTCAATATAATGATTTGTTGAATTTTATTGAGCTGATGTGATTGACAAAATATTTATTGAATGAATACAATAGTGATCTTTATTAAAATAACTTTTATCGAGAAGGCTATATAAAAAGGTGGAGATTCAACAAACCTCTTGTAAGATGTAGTCGCAGAAACTATTTCAATGTGATAACAGGCGAACTATCTAAATTTAATGGTACTTTTCAAAGATTTAATTTTAATAAAATTAAACTATTTAGAAGTAAATAAATTTTTTAATTCAAAACCAAAATGTTATCTATACATAAATAAAGATGGCCGGTTCTAAACAAGAATTCAGGAAAGCCTTTCTAGGAAAGAAACATGAAAATTCTTGCTATGATAGAAAAAAACATGATTACTTTTTAGGATAGAATAATTGAAGGATAGAAAAGAAGAAAGAAATACATATATCCTTTCTGGCAAAGAAAAATGAAAAACTTGCTAGCAAAGACTTTTTTAGGATAGAAATCGCACAAGTAAAAGTCATTTTCTTTCTAGCAAAGAAAATTGGAAAAACGTACTAGCAAAGAAATTTTAGAAAAGAAGTTTTAAAAACGTGCTAGCAAAGAAATTTTAAGAAAGAATTTGCGCGCAATTTGGTAATTACAGTTATGATTTTTAATTGAATAAATGTTAAATAAGTATAATCTAATTCTAACAAAATCTTTGTGAAATAATAAAGATTATCTGAAATTTCTGAATCATTCATCAGTGATTCACTTTTATTATAAATGGTAATTCTGTCCTAGCAAGTTTTTTTGGATTAATAAAATAAAATTCTGTCGTAGCAAGTTTTTTAGATTTATTAAATAAAATTCTTTCCTAGCAAGTTTTTCGCATTTATTAAATAAAATTCTTTCCAAGCAAGTTGTTTACGTTTATTAAAAAATATTCTTTCTTAGAAAGTATTTCAAGTTTCTTTTCAAAATTTCTGCCAAAAAATATTCTTTT
>NC_088922.1:58637500-58680000 GCF_038396675.1 Hydra vulgaris | reverse complement strand
ATTTTTTATTTATTTATATTTAAGACTCAACCTTAAATGCTGCAACATGAACCTTTTAAACGAGGTCATTGCACAGAGAAATTATTCAAATCAACATTACACCTTTAAAAGGCATAATTTGGGTTTGAACAATTTCTCTGTGCCTTTGAACCAATTAAATGTTAACCAGATGTTCTACCACACACACACACACACACACACACACACACACACACACACACACACACACACACACACACACACACACACACACACACACACACACACACACACACACACACACACACACACACACTAGTTACTAGACATTTCTATCCTGAATATTTAACAAAATTATTATAGTAGACCACTGAAGCTTCTTGGCCCAGTTGTTTCACCATCAAGTTTTATAAAAAGAGCTCATAATGGATGTTCATTTTAATATAAGGCGCATCCAATTAGCTGTAGTTTTCTTTTTAAAAACTTTTCTAGTTTTACCACTAAGCCACTTATTGATTCAGTATTGGTAACAGTATTATCAAGAAGTACAGCTTGTATACTTTCCAAACTGTCATGTTCTTGTAAAACACTAAATGTCTTTATATGGAATACTGTTGTCATATCTGGGGCGGATCTTTTAATGATGCCCTTTCGCTTTTAGACAAGGTGCAAAAGCGCAGTGTAAACATAGTTGGAACTGCTCTTGTAGTCAACCTCCAACCATTATCACATCTTCAAAACGTTGCTTCTCTTTCTCTTTTCTACAAATATTATAATGAGCACTGCTCTAAAGAGCTAACGTCTCTTGTGCCATCTACTAAAATTCATTCTCGTGTTACTGTTCCTAAGTGCTCCAAAAACTCATATTTATCTAGTTTTTTCCTGGAACATCAGTTCTTTGAAATTCGCTTCCTTTATCTTGCTTTCCTGATTCATATAATTTGCAATCTTTTAAGTCATCTGTCAATCGTTATCTTGCCACACAAACTTCATCTTTTCTCTTCCATCTCTTATAGTGGTTGCTTGCAGCCTTGTTGGAAGCGAAGATGTAAAAAATAACAAAACAATAGCAACATTTTGGTAGCAAGAACTAAGCCTGTAGCACCAGTAGCAAGAATTATCCTATGAGTCAAATAATTTCCGCTTAATTTTCTATCTTCATAAGTAAATGTGACGTGATGTCCAGGTTCAATGTATTTCTTTAGTACTTTTCCTTGAGGTGAGTTTATTTTACTTGTTTTAATTATCTCATCGAGCTTGCCATCGACTCCAAGACAAATTAACTGTTTCTTTTTGTTCTAAGTCCACATCTTCACTAATGATTGTTACTTTTGACTCGGCCCTATCTGATTTGCATTTGTCAATCAAATTATCTTATATCAATGTCTTTTTTCAGGAGATGTTTAATGTCATGTAATAAAGCATTTGCAAGAGCTGCACCTATCCTAAAAAAAGCTAATAAAATAAAATGCTTTCCATTTCATCTACTACAAATATTTCATGTAGTTATAAAACATTTACTTCTGTATTACCACTCCAATCAATCACTTGTTTTTATCAACTAGCTTATGAGACTGTTTGTTGTTCTTTATCAAGTCTTTGAATCCTTTTGATAAATATTCTTTCTATGGAAGAAATTTGATATACACCTTTTGGACCAATTTTTTTCCTTTGATCACGAAGGTAAGCTCTGTCTTCAAAAGGTACTTTATTAATTTGAGAGCAAAGGCATACAATATGTTTTTCAGTGCAATTTTCTTTATTCCATGAGACTTTTGCAACAATAAGTGAATTAAATGAAAGAGAAAGAAGAAAATAAAAACATAATTATTTATGGAATACCTGAATTCGAAATGGAATTTTAAGCAGATAAAAAAGCAGACGATGGCAAAAAAAATCAAATAGATTTTTAATGTAATTGGCAAAAGCAATGTTTCACCAGTTTATGCAAGAAGGCTAAAATCTAAAGACACAAATAAACTTGATCCAATAATAGTTGAACTAAGTGATTTGTCAAGAAATCCACTTCTAACAGAAAAAATTTGAGAGAAAGAAGGTTACAAATCAATTAACATAAGTCCAGATTTAACTGAAGCACAAAGAAGACTTTATTAAGAAAGAAAAGAAATGAAGCAAACAGTGTACTTGCTGAAGACTTGCCTTTTCAATATGGCATTTGTGGAAATCAGATCGTCAAAATTAAAGTTCAACAGTACTAACAGTACTCTGTATAGAAAAGACAGAAATGATGGGCGCAGAGGAGGTGGTGTGTGTCTATATGTTTCTGAAACTATTAAATCATCAGTGATAAGCGATGCTGTTTTTAACTTAAGTAATATTGAACAAATTTGGCCAACAGTGTGTTTTGAAAACAACAAGTATTTAGTTGGTTGTATCTACAGACCAAATGATTTTGTTGACACGAATGATTTTGATTTGGTTTTCAAAAAGACTAAAGACTATGTTGATAGAAAATGATACAAAGACTTACTAATTACAGGGGATTTTAGTTTCCCATCAATCGTATGGTCAAATTGATACATCACAAATATTAAAAATGAAAATGGCATTGAACATAAATTTAGTGAAACTCTTAGCAAAACATTTCTATATCAGCATGTAAATGTTCCAACTTTTCAAATATCAAATAATTTTGCTACTAATACTCTTGATCTAATCTTCACAACTCAGCCAGGAAGCATCTGTGCTATTGATTCAAGATCTGTCCTCAGTAACATAAATAAAGGTCATATGGTCAACTCTAATTAAAAAAAAGCAAAATCTTAGATACCTGAACTGTGCTTGTAAATGGAAAGATTTTACTATGTGTAAAGAGTACAAATTGACTTGCAAATCACTTTAAAAAGTAATTAAAATAACTTTCATATGAAAATGTTTTAGATAAACGATCCAAATTGAATCCGAAACTTCTGTATAAATACCTAAACAGCTAACAACAAGTCAAAGAATCAATCAGAGCCTTAAAAACAGCAAATGGTGATCTAACTCAAGAACCTAGAGAGATAGCTAATCTACTCAAATAAATGTTTCCAAGATGTTTTCATAAATGAAAAAAAAAGCGAACTTCCATATTTCACAATTGAATTTAGTATAAATCACTCAAAGTTTGTTGATCTAGATCCAAATTATATTAGCTACGAAATGAAATTAGATAAATTAAAAAACCTTTATCTAAATAAAGTATGTGGTCCTGAAAATATGCATCCATTTCTGCTCAAAAACTGTGCGGAAGCAATTGCTATTTCTCTGACATAAATTATTAGGGCATCTTTAACTAATAGTCAGCTTCCAGTTTAATTTAAATCAGTATATGCAATGCCACTATTCAAAAAAGGTGATAAGACTCTTCCCAGCAATTATTGTCCAGTTTTATTGACTTCTGTTCCATGTAAAATTATGGAAAGTATAATTGGAGCTAAAGTGGAAGAGTACCTTCATAAATATAATCTACTAGCAAAAGAGCAACATGGTTTTGTTAGAAACAAATCATGTACCATTAATCTTTTAAAAAGCATTGACTACATTTCATCAAGCTTAGATGTTGGTATTCCAGTTGATATAATTTTGTTAGATTTTGCTAAAGTCTTCGACACAGTTCCGCACAGGAGACTGTTTTTTTTTTTTTTTAACATCTTTGCTTCCAACAAGGCTGCAAGCAGCCACTAATTAAAGTTGGAAGTTACTGAAAGAGAAAAGATGAAGATTGTAGAGCAAAATAACGATTGACGGACAACTTAAAGGATTGCAAATTATATAAATCAGGAAAACAAGATGTAGGAAGCGAATTCCAAAGAGCTGATTTTCAAGGAAAAAAACTAGACGAATAAGCGTTTTTGGAGCACTTAGGAACAGAAAAAGGATGAGACTTAATTGAATGACAAGTAACACGAGAAGGAATTTTAGCAAATGGCACAAGAGACACTAGCTCTTTATAGCAGTGCCCATTATAGTATTTGTAGAAAAGAGAAAGAGAAGCAACATTGCGACGATGTGATAATGGTTGGAGGTTGGCTGCAAGAGCAGGTCCAACTATGTTTACACTGCGTTTTTTCACTTTGTCTAAAAGAGAAAGGGCATCATTAGAAGAACCGCCCCAAATATGGCAATAGTATTCTATACAAGGCTGGATTTGAGATTTATAGAGATAGAGAATAGAATCCGAAGTAAGAAAGTGACGAGCTCGATAAAGAGATGCAACCTTAGCAGATGCTAATTTTGCTACTGATTTGATATATGGTTTCCAAGAAAGATTGGAAGTAAGAGTTAATCCTAGAAGACGAAGAGTAGATGACTCATCGAGTACATCACCATTCATAAATATAGGAAGATCTAAATTATTGCGATAGCAATTGGCTGAAAAAAATTGAGTTTTATCTGAATTAAAGTTCACCAGCCACTGTGAGCCCCATGCTGTAGCAGAAGCGAAATCCTTTTAAGGCTCAAATGCCCCCTCCAAGCAATCAGAGATTGTTGGCTTCTTATCGCCACAAGAATGAATGGTCGTATCATCAGCAAACAATGGCACCTTACATGTAAGAATATCTGGAAGATCGTTAATGTAAATTAAAAAGAGTATAGGGCCAAGGATAGAACCTTGAGGAACCCCTGAAGTTACTGAATATGAAGAAGAGTGCTGTCCATGGAGGACAACTTTTATACTACGATTGGAAAGGAAGGATTCAATAATCTTAAAGATGTTGCCAGATACACCATAAGAAGAAAAAATATGGAGAAGACCAGCATGCCAAACTTTATCAAAAGCTTTTGAAATGTCAAGAGCGATGGCCTTAACCTCTACACCTTTATCTAATGCACAATAAAACCTATCAGTTATTACTGTTAGCAAATCAGCTGTAGAATGAGAAGATCGAAATCCATATTAATGGTCAGAAAGTAAGTTATTAGATTCAAGATGAGAGATTAAGTGTTTGTTAATTAAAGATTCAAAAACCTTGCTTATGATAGGAAGAAGACTAATGGAACAGTAGTTAGACGAATCTGATTGCTCTCCAGAATTTTTGAAAGATAGGGATAACAGATGCTGCTTTCCAGCAGGCTGGAAAACAAGACTCTGATAAGCACTTGTTGAATAGTTTCGAGAGTATAGACAACAGCTCCGGAGAACACTTCTGCAAGACAATAACAGGTATGTTGTCCAGGCCACAAGCTGTAGAAGAGTCTATGCAGGAAATCACTTTAGATACAGAAGCTGGAGTGATATGAATGTCAAGCAATGGATCAACCTGTTTGTTGGCAATATCAGGTAGAACGCAACTAGTGGAATCAAGAGATGATATTGATGAAAAGGTTTTAGCAAACAATTCAGCTTTGTCTTTAGGTGAGGTGACAAAGTCTGAACCATACAAGAGAGGTGAAATTAAAGATTTGCCCTTATTATTGATATTAATAAAGATTCTCCAGAAGTCACGAGAACCTAATTTTTGAGATAAGATACGAGATTTCATGACCTGAGAGTAGCGGGTTTTGGCGTTAGATAAAACCTTTTTACAATCGTTTCTAGCAGTAATAAACAGACATCTGTTTTCTAGAGAATTATTTTGCTGATAAATATGGAAGTAATGGTTTCAATTGGCAATAACATCAGCACAGTGTGAGGAAAACCATGGAAAAGAGTGCGGCTTGACCTGAAATCATCGAGAGGGAATAAAAGATTCCATGCCAGCCTGAATCCACAAAGTTATGTAAGAAGCACATTTGTCGACAGGAAAACAAAAGATTTCTACCCAAGGG
This sequence comes from Hydra vulgaris, assembly GCF_038396675.1. Lineage (NCBI taxonomy): Eukaryota > Metazoa > Cnidaria > Hydrozoa > Anthoathecata > Hydridae > Hydra > Hydra vulgaris. Next base: position 58,674,249 of record NC_088922.1, on the reverse strand, counting down.
CCATCACGAAGAAAGTCGCGGAAAGAATCCCAATTGGAAAGTTGACAATTTGAGTTAATGATTGAGAAAGGGAAAAGTTGTGGGCTTTAATGCCTGCTGAATCACTGACACTAGAGCCAAGCCATTTAGAGTGGTGAGCATTAAACTCACCGACAACAACTATATAGCTGATGGATAAAGAGAGAGGACTTGGTCAATATGATCAGAAATAACATCAAAAAGAATGCTGTCTTGAGATGAAGGAGAGCGATATAGAACAAATAGAAAGGCAATAGAGTGAAGTGGTGCTAAACGAAAGCACATGAAAGAATAGTCTGTGGATTCAAACCTAGTTTCATGACAAATGGGTGAATTCTCACGAATGTAAATGCCCAGGCCAAGCACGTAACTATTGGAGTCTTTACGAATTAAAGGAAGATAACCATCAACATTAAGCTCACAAGATGAGACAGCTGAACTCAAATTAGTCTCACAAAGAGCAAGTTTCACAAAACTTTTCACAAAGCAAATAAAATGCTTGGTCGTATCAAAAAATCATTTGTTTGTTTCAATTATAAGTTACTTTGTTTGCTTTATATTTCTTTTATTGGTCCATTACTAGAGTTTGCAGTTCCGGTATGGTCTCCATTTCTTAAATTGGATTGTGACTACAAGGTGTAAATTAGCCCTGTGGGGTCCCGTCAAATGCAGTATTCCCAAATGCTCATAAAATTAAAATTCCCAATTTAAAGTTAAAAAAATCCATTCTCCAAATAAAGTTAGCTAAATGAAAGTTTAATAATAATTCTAAAAATTGTTAAATAATTATTAGTAAATACTAATAGAAAAATAGCATAAAAAATTCTAATTAATTGATTGTGTGAAACTTGAAATAAAACCGCCGTTATTGGTATAACTACGCAATTGCATAACTGTGAAAATGTCTCTTGGAAAAAACTTCTTGAAAATTGGAATTTTCCCTGCAATTTTAGGGATTTTTTCGGCAACTTGCTTGTAAAATTCACTTCTCAATATCTGCAAATTCTTTGCGATACCTTCCGACATCAGCAAGTATTATATAAAAAAGTTAACAAGGAATAAAGTACAATTTAAAAAATTATTATATTTGTTTAGTTTAACACCCGAAAATGCTATTTCTTTAAATGTTTCACCTGTTTTGGATAAAAGTTCAAGTAACTTATAAAGTCTTACTGCAAACTCTTCTTAAAGTAGTACTTGTGTTTCAATATTTTCCAATTCAAATGGGGAGAAATTCCGTATTTCGTCAAAACGCTGTATCAAGTTTATTCCTGGTTAACACCCTGGACAATATATCAAAAGAATTCAGCGCAAAGCTACTAAACTAGTATCATCAATCTGAAATCTTTCCTATACAAAAAGACTCAAAGAATTAAACCTAACTATACTAGTGGAAAGGAGACAAAGAGGAGATCTAATACAAATGTACAAAATTATGCATAATATTGACAAATTAGAAAAAGGCATTCGTTTTCCAATCGTTAACAATCATACGAGAGGTCACTGCTTTAAAATTTCCAAGGAAATGGCAAAGCATAAGCACAGAAAACTTCTTCAATTGAGTGGCGAATTTATGGAACTCTCTGCCAGAAGAAGTTATTACATCGCCTTCAGTCAACAGCTTTAAAACAGCAATTGATTGCTAGATGAGATGAAATCGATCATTTCGGCTGTCAAAGTGTGCCTGATAACACACTCTCTGGCTCTGCCAGTTATAGCGTTTACTACTAACATAACATATATATATATATATATATATATATATATATATATATATATATATATATATATATATATATATATATATATATATATATATATATATATACATACATACACACACAAACCTCGGAATTAGGGTCAGTAATGCCGACCTAACTGCCGACCTTAAAGTGTTTGAGGTCGGCAAAAAATTGCCAACTTCGTTTCTATGTTTTATGGTAACCCCTTTGTATCAAATTTTTTTTGCCAACCTTATGCCGACCTCTAACACTTTGAAGTCGGCAATTTATTGTCAACCTCATTTTTCCTAATTCCAAGGGTTATATGTATGTATATATATGTGTATATATATATATGTGTGTATATATATATATATATATATATATATATATATATATATATATATATATATATATATATATATATATATATATATATATATATATAAATAAAAGTTTTAATAATAAAATTGTTATCATCTTTTTTAGTAGTCTTAAGATACAAGTAATTTATTTATTATTGCTCTGTTCTTCAAGAACATTGAACACACTATTTGCATAATACACTAAATTTTTAAATAATATAATACACTAAATTTTTAAGTAAAGACTTTTCATTAATTTTTGTATAGGTCGGATTAATAAAAAAAGCAATTGCTTTTACTCGACATTTTTGAAGAAATTGTTACGCTTTTCGTGAATACAAAATTGAGCAAAATTGATTAAAGAAATGTATTCATGTAAAGATGAGCCATTAGTTTGAAAGTGCTGCGTAAAAGCAATTGCTTTTTTTTAATCACCTGGCCCTAAGGGGTCGTCCATAAAGTACGTACGCTTTTTTTTCGACATCATTATGACCCCGCATTATGCAATACACTTTTTTGAGTACCCTCCACCTCCCTAAAAGTACCTATGTTTTTAACCTACCTACCCAACATTTTATGATATTTTTTTAAATTTAGTGTCTCCTTTCTTTTATAATTGATTCAATGCCCTTTCATCCAATAATCTCATTTGCTACCCTCTTGCCCTCCGAGCATACATACTTTATGGACGATCCCTTATGATTTGAAAAGGTTATAAAACTGTTGTTAAAACCATAAAAAACAGTTTTATAAAATAAATGTATTTAAACTTGCGTTCACTTTTTGAAAAATCTGTAAAAAAGCAAGTCATTTACATATCTTTAAAACAAATTTATTTACATGATATATAGTTAAATATGTAACAAATATTAAAAAAGAAAATCTATATAAAGCAAATTTTTCTTAAAAAACAATAAACATTGAAGGCACTTTTCAAAATCAGTTATAACAGCTGCCATCTATAGGACCAAGGAGCCAAGCATAGCCTATTGTAAAGGAAACCATATTTAAATATTGAAATAATTAAAAATATTTGTTGCTGATAGGGACGATGATTAAATATATATTGAAATATTACGTGATTCCATATTAGTTGGAAGTTAAGTAGGAAGTTATTGTAAGTTAAGTAGGAAGTTATTGTAAAGTAAAAAGTAAAAAACAATTAAAAAAGAACAAGATAGAAAACAGATTTTTAAAAACTACTTAATTTTGTGAGCATTTTGGCAATGGTGTTCAATTTTGAAACCAATATCTTTAATGAAAAGCCAACTTGTTTAACTAATTTCATTTAAAGAGTAAAATTATTAATAACACTAAAGATAAAAAAAAATGAATATTTGATATAGACAGTTGTACTATAGTAATATCAAATGTTATCTTGGCTTTTAGTGAATGATTAAAAGCAGTTAGTGAAACTACCTGTAATCATTTTTAAGGATAGACACCAACAGGAAGGTAAGCCAAGCTGTCTATTAACATAAAACATTACAACAATAACATCACAACAATTACGCAAAGCAATAGCAAATAGCTTAAGATATTTTAGGATCACATTACACTAAATATTAACAGATATGTGTTTTATCTGTATTTTTTATATATATTATATAACTAAATATTAAAAGATTTTATATATAAAATATATAAAAGATTATATATATATATAACTGTAAAAGGCTAGACAGTAGACATTAAATATATAACAGTAGCACCTTTTGGCACTAAATGTTATCTCACACCTCTACTAACTGCACCGCTTGGCTGGCAAAGTTGGCAATCTTGCTTGACGCTACTTTACTTTTTTTCTTTTTTTTTAATAGATTTTTAGTTATAAAAATAGCTGGCTAATATAGCAGTCTAGCTCTACACACACTGTAAGTCACTTGCTTGGCTAGTTTAACGGCCTAGCTCTACATACACTTGCTTGGCTAGTTTAACAATCTAGCTCTACACATTTAGCTATGGATTATCACACTAATAACTATTTAAAAGCAGTTATAACTGTAGGCAAACTAACAAAGACTGGTTGCACTTACTACATTTTTTTATTAAAAAAAACTAGATATTTAACATTAAAACAATAATCATTTATAAATGAAGTATATTTGTAAATAAAACATTCTTGAAAATCATTTATTAAATCATTCAAAAGTTGTGCTATTTTGTTAATGCAACTTTTGGAATATTATATGGAATTTTTGGAACAAATAATGTTTAAATAAAAAAAGGACAATTGATAAATAAAAAGTATAATTAATAACTAAAAGTCATTACATATATCATACAGCTTTTATAGTCTAATATTTATATAATTTTATAATTAATTTATAGTCTTTAGGTTTTTCATCAAATGTTCATAGTTTGCAAGCAAACTATGAACATTTGATAAAAAAACCTTAAGACTATAAATTAAGAACATTATTTGTGTAACATTTTTCACCTACCATCCCTTGAATGGAATGTTTATCAATTTTGAAAAATAAACTATTAAATGCTTTAGTTCTTGAACAGGCAACATATAGTTGCCCATGAGAGAAACACGTTTTTTTAGGTATGCACCAACTCTGTTAAAGGTTTGACCTTGACTTTTATTAATTGTCATCAAAAAAGCCAATCTAACAGGAAACTGATGATGGTTCAGAACTAAAGGTAAATTAGAATCTGATGGAGCCAACTGAATTTGAGGAACATATACCCATATACCACCAGAAACACCTGTCAAAACCTCTGCAACAATATAATTATTTTAAAGAGCACAAACTTTCATTCGAGTGCCATTGCATAACCCAGCTTTGAGATCTAGACTTCTAAGTAGCATAATTACACAACCAATTTTTAATTTTTAACAATGAGGAGGCATACCAGAAGGAGTTAAGCTGTTCAAAAACAGGAAAGTTATTTCTTTCATTAGGGTCATCAGTTTCTATTTGATCAGCACTTAAATAAATTTTCACCTCACCCAGTAGACATTCAAGCACTTCTTCATTGATTGATAATGAATCTACACTAGTGGGTGTAAAAATCACACGTTTCGAATAATCATTTTGTTTAGCATCTCCAAAAATCTTATCAACAATTGAGTGATTTTCTCTAATAATGCACTGATTAGGTATTTCAATGCATCCTTTAAAAATATCCTCTACTTTGACAGGTATTGTTTTAATAGCCATTGAGAAAACTCTCCTTCCCCATCATGCACTCTTTTCAGTAATTGCAAATTATAAACAAGTTCTATCTGTCTGTCTAAAAAATAAAAATTAGGCAATAAAATCAAAACAAAAATAAACTTCTTTGTTATTAAAGTTAGAATACAATAAAATTAAAACAATAGCTATTAGTGAAAATGGAATTCCTACTTAAAGATAATGAATGATAAAACTAACTTATTTTGCTGTCAGCTTACCTGTCTAAATTTTATTTTCATTAATCCTTCTACAAACAAAAAAGAATCTATAAATAATAAAATGAATTAAACTTACTAAATAGGCCTTCCAATGCACCTAACTGTTCTGAAAAATAAAACAATAGTTCTAAAAAAAACTGAATCATTGTTATAAAAAAAAGCACTGTACTAAAAAAACTACTTTACCAGTCATTTTTTAAAGTTTTTAACTTCTAAAAAAAGAAAACAGACTAATAAAAATAACCAAGAACAAACAAACATTAATAATATATTATTGATAATATAAATAAACAACATCAATTCTTTGCGAATTTGCTTGAAAGACCGTGTGGAATATAGAACCGAATGTAGAAAAGCCTAGAAACTACTTTAAAATGACGTAAGATGACTATTAGCTAACTATTAAAATACAGTATTAATATTAAGAAGAATAAAAATTATAAAAAAAGAGGTAATTCACTGTTATTCAGGGTAGTAAGCCTCCTTAACCAAAACCAAAGAAACTCAATCATGGAGATGGACTTTCTATGTCAAGAAAATTGACCCTATTTAGGACAAGGTAATCATTCAGCAGGAATTAAAATACTGCATGAATGGTGTGGATTTCACTTTTTGTTTTGTCACTTTCTGAAAGAGTTTCGAAGTTAGAAAATAATGAAACCAAAAATTTGACAGAAATAAACCAGATGAAAAGTGATTTAGGTAATGCCATGTCATTGAGAACTTCAAATATCAGCAATGACTGGGTTGAAATAGTAACAAAAGGTAGTCAAAATAAAAAAAAGCCTTCTGATCAGTTAGTTGTCGCAAATTCAACAATCAACGAAATGAATGCAAAAGAGAGAAGAAAGAAAAATATCATTGTTTTGCAGTGTTCCAGAATCAGCAAATCCTTTATTAACAAAACAGAAAGTTGAAGATCAGCAGAAGATAAATGATATTTTGTCCATAATAGAAAAAGATGATGTTAAGCCTGTTAATATGAGAAGATTAAAATCAAAAGTTGTGAGGCCTGGCCCTATTCTTGTTGAACTTTCTGATTTAAATGTCAGAAATCCAGTTCTGTTAGCGGCAAAAAAGTTAAGAAGTAGCAACACTTATAAGTCTGTATATATTAGCCCTGATTTAATGGAAGCTGAGAGAAAAATGGACTTTATATTAAGGAGGGAGAGGAACAAATTAAATTCTGAATTGGCACTGATTCGCCCTTTCCATATGGCATCAAATCTTCCGAATCTTATTAGTGTTAGCGAAACTTGGTTTAAAATTTTTCAGTTGTTAACAAATGGATATAATCTTTACAGAAAAGACTGATGTGATGGTAGAAGAGGAGGCGGTGTATATCTTTATATTGATAATTAGATTAGTTCATATGAAGTCAATCTGTTGGTCTAATGGTAGTGCATCTTCAATCAAAAACAATAATGACATTAAGCAAAAATTTGTAAATCTGTTAAACGAAACCTTTCTATATCAACATGTAAATGTCCCTACATTCCAAATGTCAAATGAAGTTGCATCAAATATGGCATATATGGCAATATGTGTGCAATAGGAACAAAATTTGTGCTAAGAAATATTGATAAGGGGCATTTGATTATCTTTTTTGATTAGTGTTTAAAAAATAAAGTAAATGCTTCCAAAAGACAGATATGTAAGTTCTTTTATAAAAATGCAAAATTTGATAAAATATCACAATTCATTTCAAATGTTGACTGGGTCAATTTATTTGAGAATAAACAGGTCCAGGAGATGTATGATGAGTTGATTTATTATACCAGCGTAGCAATTAATTTATTCATTCCAATTGTTGATGTTTCTTTTCTTAAAAATAAAGCAACTTTATAGATAAATAAAGAGTTAAAAGATCTTATCAGAAATATACAAACTGTGCTGGTAAATAGAAAGAAGTGAATTTGGGTAATGAATACAAAAAATTATGTTGTCTTGTAAAATCAGTAGTGAAAAATGCCCGTCTCACTTACGAAAGAGATTTAGTATTGAAATCTAAGAAAAATCCCAAATTGCTCTATAAATACATTAACAATCAAATAAATGTAAAAGAGTCAATAGTGACTTTGAGAAAACCTGATGGAGAATTATCTCAAGATCTATTGGAAATTTCAAATATTTAAAATAAATGCTTTTAGGATGTTTTTGTAATTGAAGAACAAGGTGAACTTTCATTCTTTGAATCAAGAGTATAAAATAGCACTAGCAAATATACTGATTTTTCTCCTGAAGAAATAACATACAATAATTTTTTAAATCAACTTTAGAAACTTGATCAAAACAAAGCATGTGGTCCGAAAAATTTTTATCCGGCACTGCTCAAAAATTCATTGAATGCTTTTGCTCTACCACTTACATTAATTTTTAGGAAATCTTTAGTTGCTAGTCAACTGCTGATTCAATTTAGATCTGCAAACGTAACTCCACTTTACAAAAAAGGCGATAAAACAGTAGCAACAAATTATTGCCTAGTTTCCCTCACTTCAGTTCTGTGTAAGATACTAGAAGGAATAGTCCAAAGTAAAATTGAAAAATAATGATAACAATTTGTTGGCGCAGCAGCAACATGGGTTTGTGAAGAAAAAGTTGTGTACAACAAATTTACTAGAGACTATTAATTTTTTAACATGCATAAAAAACGGTACACCAGTTGATGTTGTTTTGCTAGATTTTGTAAAAGCTTTTGATACTGTTGCGCATAAAAGACTGATATTAAAGTTAAAAGCATATGGAATTACTGGTCTTGTTTTGAAATGGATTGAATCATTCCTAACAAATAGATAACATAGAATAGTTAAAGGTGAAATTGTATCTAGCTGGGTTAACATTCTAAGTGGTGTGGCGCAAGGTTCAGTTATTGGTCCTTTCCTTTACGTTATTTATATTAACGACTTACCTATAATAATGAAAAACATCACAAAGGTGATACTAAGATTTAAGCAACTGTGGATTCTAATCTGTGTATGAGAGAAATTCAAAATGACTTAGATAGAGCCTTTAAATAGACCAAAGATTAGCTATTAAGATTTAACGTAAATAAATGTGTTGTCATGCATTATGGTTCAATTTACAAAAAGAGTCCCCTTTTTTATTAATGGTGTTCAACTGCTGGAATCAAAATCAGAAAAAGATCTTGATATTATTTTTAATACAAATCTTAAATGTAAGGATCAAGTCAACATAGCAATTGGTAAAGCAAATCAGATGCAAGGCCTTGTAAAAAAATCATTTGCGAGATTTGACTGTAAACTTTTATGTTTCCTTTATTTTACATTCTTTCGTCCTCTTTTAGAGTTTGCTATTCCGGTTTGGTCTCCGTATCTGAAAGCAGATTGTGATGCTATTAAAAGAGTGCAACATAGAGCAACAAAACTTGTACCTTCAATAAGTAACCTTACATATGAAGATCGACTTGTTTCTTTAGATTTAACCACTTTAAATGTAAGAAGAAAAAGAGGCGACTTGGTTCAAATATATAAATTTGTTCATGGCATTGAAAATATAGAAATCAACAAAAGTTTTTCATATGTAAATAACAGTTTGAGAGGTAACTGTTTTAAATATTACATAGAATTTGCCAGACTTCCATCAAGAGAACATTTCTTTTTCAATAGAATTGCAAATCTGTAGAACTCATTTTCCAATGAAGTCATAACAGCACAATTGGTTGATAATTTTAAAGTCGTTCTTGATTGCTGGTTGAGGAGCAATCAAGCATAACAGCTGTCAAAGTGTGCATGAAAACACACTCACTGGCTTTGCCAGCACAGCAAAAGTTTATTATTACAATTACTATTACATGCACATGCGCGCACACACACACATATATAGGCTAAAATATATTATTTTATATGCTAGTTCAGTTAACTTGTAGGCATTTGTATTGCTTTCTATTTTACTATATTTATTACTTTAAGCTAAATAAACACTCAAGTTGGTATGTCTTTAAAAACTCTGTGCAAAACATATCTCGGATGAGGTGCAAATCTTTAAAATTTTAAAAGTTTAATAGTATAAATATATCAATATAAATAATATTTATAATAAATGTAAGCAATATTTAATATCAATATCAATATGAGAATCAACATAGCATATAATAGATTTTTCTTCTGGTTATTAAACCTGTTGGTAAATTTTTGTTGAAATTAAAGAACATCATAAGTTATACATCTAAAAAATCTAATAATCCTAAAAATAAAAATAATAGACGCCCCCCAAAAATTTAGTGTTTAATTAATAAAGTTTATCAAGTTTATTAAAATGTAACAATTGATACATGATGTAATTTAAGGAGTAACAAATAGTGATAATATAGTAAAATAATGTTTAGTAACTTTTATTTCTAGATTTTCAAAGGTATTCAAAAGAACAACATTCTTCATTACCTTTCAAAATTGATGCTGTCTGATGAAGCAAAAATACCTGTTGTTTGTTTGTTTGGAAATTTGCTTCCTGAACTCTTTTACCGTTTATTCAATGAACTAAAGAATAATATTAACAAGTCTAGTTTTCCATCAGCGTTAAATCAAACAGCATGTCTTTCAACATTACTTCTTGAGAAAGGTCCAGCTATGTTGAAACTTATAAAAAAATTTTTAAATTGGATTTCAGAAAGTTTTATGAATAACTGTGAAGGTTTTGAGGCTATAATGCATTATCATGAGGCTATTCCTTCATTACTTCAACTTACTTATTTTTTTTGTAGTTTTGAAAAAACTTACAAAAGTGTTTTCTCATTAAAAAATTTACTTTGTTTTTGCAATTCCAATGATATAATTGTTCGATGGTATGCATTTAAATTAATATACAATGAGCTGAAAACTCCTTGTATAGAAACTCAACTTAAAATAAGGTTTAATGAAAATGATTTTAACACAATGATTTTGCAAGAGTATGAACTTAAACAGAATATTAAAAACTTCGCTAAACATGATAGTGATATCTTTTTAAAAAAAGTTATAACTCCTAGCATTTCAAATTTTTTTTTTGAAAAATCTGACTTTAATGGTAACTTTTTTCCAATTTATAATTTTATATTTGAGCACTACAACAGTAACAGTAAAAATGATGCTTCTTTTCCGTTTTTGGTGTTAACTGAGTTGACTAAACAAACATTAAAGTCTATTGCTGTTGGTATAATGTCAAATTATCCAATCTTATTGTCTGGAGACACTGGTTGTGGTAAAACAACTATTGTCGAATCTCTTGCTGCGTATCTTGGAAGAAATAGATCACCTAATATCATAAAAATTCAACTTGGAGAACTAACAGATAGCAAGGTTTGTTTTAAATTTTAATAAAATCTTCTTTTTTTTGACTATAAATTTCATAATAAACTTATTCAAGTTATTATTAGTGAATCTATAGAGTAAAGCATGGCAGAATGAAATAAGTTATTCTTTTGCTCTCAGTCACTAATTGAATAAATTGGTGACTAAGTGAATAATTAACTTTCTTGGAAAATATATTCAGAATCAAACCATTGAATTGATTGATAATCCCAAATAAAAAGCAAGTTCCAAATAAAAAGACAATTCCAAATAAAAGCAAAATATTTTAAACTTTTAGCAATTATGATTATGTTGTAGAGATTGCAATAAGATGGTTGTTTTTAATGTCATAAAATTTTAATAAAATATTATGGCATCTTAAAATCTGCATACAAACAAGGTATACACTGTTGTGCTTGCAGTAGGGCAATTCCATTTGAAAACATCCAGGGCATGCAATCCTAAGTCTCAGGTTTTGGTGATTTTTACACTAATCAAAGATTTTAATAAGTTTTGAACATCCCCAAAATTCATCATCATAATAAACAGGTGGGAATTTTTATTTTTATTTCTATGAGTAAGTTTATATTTTCTAGTTTTTAGAAAATTTTGTTTTTAGTTTTTTTATGAGATTTCTCATAATATATTTAATGAGATTTCTCTTTTTTTTTATGAGATTATCTTTTATGAGATTTCTCATTTTTTTATGAGATTTCTTATAGTCTCTTTGTTCATAACAAGTAAAATTTAATAAATGGGGAAAAGGATTTTTTAATAATTAGCTCAGGGTGTGTGGTAAATTTTTTGAAAATTAAGAAAAACTTTCATGTATTATACACCTTTTATTTAATTATATAAATTAAGAAAAACTTCCATGTACACCTTTTATTTAATTATATAAATTAAGAAAAACTTCCATGTACACCTTTTATTTAATTATATAAATTAAGAAAAACTTCCATGTACACCTAAGAAAAACTTCCATGTACACCATGAAAATTAAGAAAAACTTCCATGTACACCTTTTTAGTGAGTGCCACCTTTTTAAGTAATTTTAACCATGCTTTTTTAATTAAATTAAAATAAATTAGACCATGTTTTTTTATCTGTTTAAATATAAAAAACTCTCCAATCTTTTTTAACAACTCTAACTAAACTATTCAGGGCAGCATCTAAAAAAAAAAATTGAGCTATATCAGCATTTTTGTAATTAAACTCGCCCTAGTAAAATTGCAATTAAGGTTAAAAGTTTATGTTTATTTTAAAATATTTTAAATTGTTTTTTCGGATTCTTCGCTTCAAAATATGTAAGTGTACATATTTTCATCTTTCCATTGGGCATAGAACAGAAACAAAGACCAAAACCATTTTTAAATGGTGGATTTTCCTTTGTTTAAGGCAAAGTTAATATTTTTATATTTTTGAAACTGTTCGGAGTTAAATGATAAAATTTTGTGGATGTTCATAACTTATTAAAATCTTTGAGTCATGTAAAAATCAGTGAAATCTGAGACTCAGGGTTGCATTTTGTTGAAAAATTTAAAAATTTTATTGAAATTATATTATATTATTATATGCAATTATTGAAAAAAAAAACACATTCAAATCATTTATGTAATTTAAAAAAAATTGGCAAATAGTAATCAGAGCAATACAAAGTTTACAGATGTGTTGTTAAATTACCATTGTTTGGCTACAATAAAAAATCAATTACATGGTTGGAAATTGCATCAATGCTGCTGGTAATCATTTATGCACTATACTTTTGTATATGCAATCTGTAATATATTATAAAAATCATTATGAAAATTCTAGGATATTTTAATCTGTAAGTTAATCAAAATTAATGATTTAATTAAATAAATCTAAATATAGAGATTGAATTAAAGGTATTCATATTTTAGTCATAAAAAGACACTTGATACATGTTATCTATTGGGTCATACTTATTTGCATGGAAAACTAAAGTTAGTTTACCATATGATTTTTTAGGAGTTAGTTTATGATCTCATTTTCCACACATTCTGCAGCCATTAGATGTTGGGATTTATTGCCTTGTCAAAAGAGTTTGGTGCAAATTAATTTAAAAGTTTTATATAGAGGCAAAGTTCAGCAATTTATCAAAAGATTGCTTTCGTCAAATGCAAACAAATTATTTAGCTGAAAAGTGAGTTTCTTATATTCGTGCAAATAGTCACTGGATTTTAAAATACCTGTATGTTTCCACTTGACATTAATAAAATTGATCAGTCAATGTTACAAATTGTTAATATGTTTGAAACATATCAACTAATCTCAACCACCAGAATCAATGCCAGCACCAACACTAGTTACTACACCATCTCAGCTAATGCTTTCTGAATCTATACTAAAATGTCTAGTATCAACAATATATATCATCAGCTCTAAAGTGAACTTGCAAGTGAACTTGTCATGCAGCCATCCTCCAATGTTGTAGTTAATGCTGCTACTCTAAAGATTATTCAAAAAAGTTTTTTGAATACTCTTTAGAATAGCATATAATAAATAATCGGACAAATCATTTACTACAGCTTTGAAGCAAATGCTTTACACCCAACACATTGACACAAAAAATGTATAAAAATGTAAAAGCAAATAAATTAAACTCTAACAAAAAACACACAAGCAAACATCACAAAAATATAAAATTTTGTTATGTTATTATTGAAAGAATAATCAGTTGTTTTTTAATTAGTTATCACTAGTTGCATTTTTAAATTATGCAGGGTTTGTAGTGAAGCTGGAAAACCTAGAAAATTAGTTTTATTTGGCTATAGTCATAAAAAACCTGGAATAGTCAGGAAATTCTTTTTAGAAATTAGATAGTCAAGCCAGGAAGTTTTATCTGAAAAATGACAAGTTTTTTGTTTGTTGATGATACAATGGTTGTATCTATAGCCGAAATAAACACACAAATAGGTTGAACCTATTTGAGTGTTTATTTTGATAATCAATAAATACCTTATATCAGATCTATTATTTATTTTAAGGTTTAATTAAATACCTTATATCAGATCTATTATTTATTTTATGTTTTTGTTAAATACCTTATATCAAATATATTATTTATTTTAAGGTTTAATTAAATACCTTATATCAGATCTATTATTTATTTTATGTTTTTGTTAAATACCTTATATCAAATATATTATTTATTTTAAGGTTTAATTAAATACCTTATATCAGATCTATTATTTATTTTATGTTTTTGTTAAATACCTTGTATCAGATCTATTATTTATTTTAAGGTTTTGTTAAATACCTTATATCAAATCTATTATTATTATGTTTAAAATTGTTTTAATGAAGAAGGATTAAATAAAGACAATTACCCTAGGTTTAATTTTTGGTTTGTTATAGGGAATAATAATACCCAGGCTAAAAGCAAACTTTGCCATAAAGTAATTTAACATTCAAACAGGAGTATCCAAGCTCTAAAAAGTCATGAGAAAGGAAAGAAGGATGTTTCATTTGAAGCTCTTTTGTTTTTAAATTGCCTGCTGCTAATATAATTCATATAATTCATTTATCTAAGTAAAGGAGTCTATTTTAAAGATAATTGATAGTTCCTTAACAGGATTTTTAATTAGTTTGTTTATTATATTAGTTTGCTTTGCAAAAATCAAAAGGAATTTGCTTAAGCTTTTATTAAAACAAAGGTTAATTAATGTGCTTAAATACAATTTTATTGTTATATTATAGTTTATTATCATATCATAAGGTAATATTTTAGTATTACTACAATCTCATTTATATATAACAGATTATATTATATCAGATTTATATCAGATTTATATGATATAAGGCTTTGTGGATTGCGCTAATCAGAAGTTTATGAGGTTGTTATATCTTTAGATGATTGTAACTTTAAATAGATGTTGTTTTGATTACACTAAATTTATTTTTAGAACTATTGTTTAAGAAAATTTGCAATTTTTATTTAGTATTGCAAAATAATTTTTATTAATTAAATAAATTTTTCAATTAAAATTAGTTAAATAAATTTTTCAATTAAAATTAATTAAATAAATTTTTCAATTAAAATTAATTAAATAAATTTTTGATTTATATAATATCGCAAAGTTGCAAAAAAGTGCAGTGCAATGTAGTTTAAGTAAAAGTTTGTAATTTATGCATAAATAATTTATAATTTATGCGTAGTTAATTCATAAGTCATACAAATTTTCACCTAAATAAGTTTTCAAATTACGGCTAAATAATTTCAAAAACTCTCAAAAATTGTATGCCATAATTTATGGACAACCCCATATTGAACAAAAGTTTATGAACTTATACATTTTAAAAGGTAGAACTTTTATCTTAATACTTGTTAAACTGAAATTTGTTTCACAGAACCACTTTAAGAGTTAAAGTTATAGAAACCTTAAAGTGTTATCTTCAAATAAGATATAAAAAATAAATTAAAAAAAAGTTTGATTTAAAATTTTTCTTGGCAAAAAGCCCATGAAAACTAAAGCATAAAAGATTTTTTACACGCAATGCAAAAATTTTTGCATAGCGTGTAAGGCCAGCATGCAGAATTATTTGCAAAGAAATTTTTCACTGGTTCATCTTTTCCATTTTTTGACCATACTCTTCCTGACATCTAAGAGAAATAGATTATTTTATTGTTAGAAATCTAAATCATCCCAGCTTCTGTTGCTAAAGTTATTTTTAAACTATTAAACTATTTTTAAGTGCTTAACTTTTCTATAAAATGGCCTCTGTGGTTCCAATTTTTAAAAACTCTGTCGATAAGAGTTTTTGATAAAGTTTGGCATGCTGGTCTTCTCCATAAGTTTTCTTCATATGTTGTATATGGAAAAGTTTTAAATTATGGAATCTTTAATTTCTAACCACAGTATTAAAGTTATCCTTAATGGACAACACTCTTTCAATTCCTGTAATATCTGGGGATATCACAAAGCACTGTCAATAATCCTGTGTTGTTTCTTTTCTATATTTTTAATCTTTTTGATTATCTTATCTCTAAAGTTTTTTATTTGCTCATGACACTATCAGTCATGACACCCATTATGTAGCCTGTTCTGTTACAGCAGTGGTTGTTGAATTTTGATTCAGCTGTTTACTGTCGATAGTAGTATTCTTCTTATACTGATTAATGGCAACACTCATACTTAGTCTTTTAGTTTACGTCTAGTAAGTATCTGCTAAGTTTGTTTCTTTTTATCATGCTTGCTATTTTCTTATTCCTTATTTTGCCCTCTGCTTCTTTAATTCCTTTTTTTCCTTGTAAGGAATACTGTTGTCATATTACGGCTGATTCTTGATGATTCATGGAAATGATGCTTTTTTTCTATATACACAAATTTTTTTTTGTTTAAAAAAAAGTTGTTTATCTTGATAGTAACAGCTTAAACTCAAACCACTAGTTAAGGTACTAAAGAAAAACCTTTTATATTTTAATGAAAAGGAGGAGAGAAAATAAATATTTGTTACAGTACTTCTTATTAAACTTTTTTTTTGCATGTCATCATGATTGGATAAAGTGTAGAGTAGGTATATTGGAATAATTGTAAATACTTATTTAACAATTTTCATAATGTATTGATTATTTTCTCAAGTATTTCTTAAAACCTTTACTTTAGCAATTTATGTTTCAGTTTATTTCAATTCACTTAGTTTATGACTAACTATTGTTTGTGATTTAATTTTAATCATTTTTAAGTAATATGCAATATATATGCAATTTTAATTGATGGCATTATGCAACTTTATGAGTTTTTTAGGCCAATCTTTTTATGTTATGTTGATAATGACATTTTTTTATACTTATTTAATATGAAAGTTATTTTTGGAGTTTTTTGCAATCTTTTACACCTCTGTACTAACACCACAGTTTTTTGCAATCTTTTACACCTCTGTACTAACACCACTGTAGTTATAAAAATTAATTTATTTAAATCAATTTTTAGTCATTGTTAGGCTCATATATGTGTTCTGGCGCAAGTGGAAAATTTCATTGGCAACCTGGAACTTTAACTCAGGCTTTACGGCATGGAAGTTGGGTTTTATTTGAAGATATTAATACTGCACCTACAGATGTGCTATCCATGTTAGTTGCATTGGTAAAATTGAAAAAACTATATATTCCTGGTCATCCAGACGGAATTGAACCAGCCAATGGGTTTCAGATATTTGCTACCACAAGGTTAGATATATTTAGTTATTAATTTAAAAAAATTTGTAAATAGTGTTACATAAAATCAAAAAAATTTATTAAAATATACTTAGTATTATTATTAATTCTACTTATATATAATTAATTATATATAATATCCTTGTAATAAATTTCCATTTTTTAATTTCAATGCATATTAATAATTAAAATTCAATAATTAAATTAAATTTTAAAAATATTTTTTTCTAATTTATTTATAATTTTGCATTTTTAATTGCGTTTGAAATAATAACTTCAAAACTTTTATCTTTTGAAATGTTTTTTTTTAAAGATATATATGAAATGCTTAAACATTAAGTATCAAATTACTTTTAACGATTGTTTAATAAACCAACAAATTTAAATTAGCAAAGAGTTTTATCATTAAAGAATGTATTTTTTCTATTTAGACACAAAAAAAAAAAAAAAAAAATGAACTGTTTAATAAATAACGTAGTCTTTTTAAAAAAGTAATTTTTAATCATTTTATGCTCTGATTAGTAAAATCAAAAAAATCAAGTAAAAAAAAAATAAATATTTTTAACAATTCTTTGTTTAGAATCTTTTTTTTTAAAACTTGATTTACTAATCAGAGTATGTAATATTTTTATGTATATTTTTAAATAAAGTAATTAGATCATTCAGGTGTAACATACTCATTTCTATCCTAATTTAAATTAACTTAAAAGAAATATTTGAATAATAGATATTTAGATTTAAAGATTTGAAATAAAAATGTGGAAAAATACTTTCCAAGTTTTATATTTATCATAAAAAATATATGCTTATATATATAAAAAAACATGTACAATATATAACATATATACAAAATATACAATACATATAATATATATGCAATGCTTATGTATATAAAAAAAATTATATGTTAAAATCTGTGGTAATTTAAATTAAATGTGTTTGTTTTAAACAATCATTAGTAGTAAATTGTTATTTTATTTAAAAGCTTTTACTTAACATAAAAAATTTAAACTTCAAAGAATAATGGTCTAAAGTTATTCCTATAATCTAAAATGTCTAAATTTTCAAAATATCTAAGCAGCCATGGTAATATTGCCAAAAAATAAATAACTATATGCATGGTTAAGAATAGTTTATGATTGCATTCAATTCTGTCCAAGTCTGAGTGAAGGATTTTTGAGTCTGTACTAAAAGATTTTTGTTAAGTTGCCCTTCATCCACAATGATTATTATTAATCAGGAATTTTAGTTTTTTGTTTGCAGTTTTTTACATTCTACATCTTAATATATAAAACATTAATAAAAGAAATTATATTAGTTAAAAGGAGATATCTATAAATACAACTAATAAGTTTCAAATACAACTTGAAACTATCTGAGATTATTTTTTCTGAATATTTCTGGAATTCCACATATTTCATTAAATTTTTCTTTTTTTCTGGATATTCAAAGATTTTTTTGGAGATACTAGTTAAAAAATATTTATTTTTGTAACTTTGTCATAAAATAACAGAAACAGTTAAGGGATCTTCTGTAAATTATAAATACATCACTAAATTTAGTTAATTAACAATACAAAAAGATTAAAAGTTTTCTCTAAGCAAGAAATTGCATCAAACGTTGATAACCAACCATGATTAATACAGTCAGGTGCTATTCAATAGTTTACACATAAGTAATTCATAATATTTCACTTAAATAGTTTCATATTACAGGGTTCAATGTAAGGTCATTACAATTATTTGTTTAAAAACACTCAAATACTTTTCAAATAGTGCCAAGAAATACTTTTCAATAGTGCCAAAAAGTTTTTGACAGTCTCTGTCAAGTGATGATGAGTATGTTGGAATATTTAAGTGATGATGTGCATGATAAAGTGCATGTTTTCTTTAAAAGGTTACAAAGCCTTTTATCAGTTCATTTAATTGGTCGAGTCTAAAAGATTCAATATTAAATTATTAGTAGGTATTTTGTCATCTAAAAAAAGGTTTTTGATGTAATCAAGTAATGTTTTCATGTTAACTAATGTAAAAGATTTTTACTAGTTATGCTGCATCTTATATGTCTATGAACAGCAGAAGTTGTCTTGGATGTATGATGAAACAGAAAGAGCGCAAATGTTAGCAGCTAATCATCATAGCAAGTTGCAAACAATGTGACAATAACTGTGTCATTCATATAGTTGTTGCATAAAGGTTTCATTCATTCCTGTGCATCTGTATATATAACAGTTATTTTTATTTGTACTTGTACCATCAGTAGTTGTGCCAACAATAAGTGGCGAATCTTTAAAGGGGTAGTTGATTATCAATATCATTATTGAATGTGTCAAAGTCTTAATTATAATTTCCATTCATTCATTCATTCATCTTTCTTTCCAAAATAAAAAACTAATGTCATCTTGGGTATTTTGTTTTTTTAGTTGTTCCTGTTTCATCATACAATTGTATTGCACATTATTAACACCCAAAGCTCCAGGTACTGATAGTGGTAGTTCCACTTTAGTTCAGTTGGTAGAAGTTTTAAAATAAGTTCCTGTAATTGACTTGAATTTGGTCTACAAAAGTACCTTGGTAAAAAATAAGTAGATGACGTTTATTTAATTTTATAGTGAGTATATAATACACATTAGTGTAATCTGTTAAAATATGTAGATTTATCTAAGATAATGCAGAAAAACTTCTTAGATTATGTAAAAACATCCTTTTCCAAATATATAGCTCTTTCAAATTCAAAGCCTTATAGCTCTTCCAAATTCAAAGCGTGAGTTTCTTTTGTGTTATGTGCAGGGATGCGGAGTCCCAAAAAGGACTCCGGATTTGAATGTCACAAAAAGATTACTTCTTCCTAGTTTTTGGTATCCAGAAGCTCTAATAATATAAAAAACGCTTATGGACTACTATTGGTAAAAAAATTAAGACTTTTAGGTTAGAGAAACATCCACTTTTTGAACACAGAGTCCTTAGGTATAGTGGCGGCAAGGACTCCAGGACTCCGGGCTTAAAAACAATATGTTTCAAGTCATTAAACTTCATCAGTTTTTTTTTATATAGCAGATCATAAGTTAACCAACATTTTCAGAGCTTCTGGACAACAGAGACCAGGAAAAATAGAGATATAAAGCCAGAGTCCTTTTGGGACTCTGCATCTCTGGTTATGTGTTTCCTGCATCTACCCAAATTGCTTTCAGAATTAACACATTAAACTCTAAATCTGTAAAAAATTGACATTTTATGATAACTCCATAAAAGCTTATAAAAAGTGCTTTTTAGTTGTTGTTTTTTTAATTTTCTATAAGACTAAACCTTGCTTAACCTAAACCTTGCTAAACCTAAGCTTCACTTGAGACAAATTTTTTTTTTCTTTTAACAGATTTTTGTTTCATTTTAATGCTAGACCAAAAAGAAATTCAAAGGTTTGCAATACTCCCCCTTACTGTTTCTATACAGAAAGATATAGCTCCAAAAACAAAAGGATTTATATAAATAGTTTTAACTCACTAAGGAAGGATTATAAGTTGCCTTGAATTAGTTAGTTGTGAATTCTTTTTTTTGTGCTACAATACTCTTAGATAATAAATAGTCAGTTCTTTCTTTAAGTCAATTATCAACATTGACTTTAAGAAAGTCTGCAACAATGTTTTAAATACAAAAATATTTTTTATTTTACGCTTGATCTTTAATCTCCAGTGTGAAATATTTTCTTATTTTTTTCACAATAAAATGACTTCTTTTTTTAGTATTGAAAACTTTTTTTAACATTCAAAAAGGCCATCATTTTTAAGATAAAAAGCATTCTAATTGCATTTTGAATCAGATGCGTGCATATTTCAATTTAGTAGGTTTTGTAGTAAGTAATTTCTAAATGCTTTTTGAAGGTTTTAGTAAAGTAATCTCAACAATTATTCTTGATTAAGATTATCTTAAAATTATCTAAAAATATGATTTTGTTTTTAAATATTCTCTTGTAAGTAATAACAGTCTGGTATTGTTTTAAAATGTGTAAAAAGAATGCTGTTTTATATTCTTTATTTATATTAATTTTTAAGTTTAAAACGCAATTTTCTCAAAAATAAATAAAAATAAACATGCAAAGGAACAAGAAGAAATAATCTGAAAAAATTATATACAGTTTTGTGAAAAGTTTTTGAGGATGTCATTGGTAGAAAGCAGAAATGTTGAACATAGAATTATAAACAGAGTCTATTGTGGTTTCCACCAGGCTCTGTGTAAATAAGAAAACAACTTTTATATAATGTTTTTGCTTGAGACTTCTAATTTATTTGTATTTTAAATTCCCCAAGTCTGTGGGGGCGACTACATTCGAAAGGGCTGTTTTAATTTTTTTTATTAATCTTGTTCACACTTTAAATTGTAATGTTGTTGTCTTATGTAATATAATGAATGATTAGATTTGAAAATCAGTCTTAATTAGATTTATATGAAAAATGGTAATTCTGCGTTGGGTAAATCCATATGAAATCATTTAAAAAAAAAAAACATTTTCGACACCCTTATATCTCAGAATTTGTTCATTTTTACCTTACTTGCAGTCTATATTAAAAAAATAACAACTGCAAAAATTTTAGTTAAATTACTTATGGATTCCAGACATATCATCAGTTGAAATAATCCTGACTCATCATTTTAGTGATCATCTGAAGCAACTACAAAGCAACTTTGACATTTAGTATCTTTATAATGGCTTGGAGAAATTTTTTAAAATTTGGTACCCCAATAGATTTTTATTTGAAGAATCCAAAAATAGCACCCTCAAGACTTGATTGTCTCAGGAAATGCCTTGTTTATCCAATTTTGTTCAAAATTATTGACTTGTAAATTAATGATTTTTGGAGGTAAAATGAAGAATGTGGCCCAAAATCCCGAGTAATAAGTTTAATCATTATTTCATTTTAGGTCTACTGAAAAAAATTAGATCCATCAATTGTCTCTTTAATTCTTCAAAATTTCATCAAAGTTTGCATTTAAAATGGTATCTTATTAGAAAAATTTAAATTTTGTAAGGAAAGCAATTGAAATGTTTTTTAAAACATTTATTTAAATAAAACACCAAATAGTGTTATTTAGTGTCTATTTTAGGACATTTATATTCATATGCCAAGGGAGGGCCAGGGAGACTCTGACTAACTCTGACTAAATCTGCTCCCCCTCCCCATCTTTCCCAATCTCCCTGGATTTTTTTAATATTTTTTTATTTACATAAATTGAATTAATAATTATTAAAATATAATTCAAAAACATATATATATATATATTTTTAATTTAAGTTTGAGAAACTTTATAAATTCTATAATTTATTTTCATTATTTCAAATCGATAAATACCTCGTATTTCAAAGTAAGCATTCAAAACTGAGATCTTTTCACAATTTTAAAAACCTTAAATTTTAAAACCAAAGACTCTGAAATGTTTTTAAACATTTTTATTTATATCAATATCTTTATTTAGTAGTTTAAGATTAGTATAATCATTGACATTATGAGGTAGACAGTGGGAATTATTTAAACTTCCCCTCCTTTTTAGCCTTACATCCAAGGATTTAAAAAAAAGAAAAAAAGAAAGACAAATTCTAAATGCCAAACAGGTAAATAAAATTACAAGAAAATAATTTTAAATGCAGTTAATTTTTTTTTGTAACCAACTGCTTATATTCTCCAAATCTAAATCAGACAGGGCTCGAATTAAGCGTATCGCGATCGCGAATCGCGATTACTTTTCGCACCTTTGCGATTAGTTTTCTCTTAAAAAATTTTTCGCGATCTTTCTTTTTTTCGTGATTATTCTTTTTTTATTTTAGAAGATTGATACTTTATTCGCGAATATTTAGTGTTCTTTTACAATATAAAACTGCAGTGACTTCTGTAAAGATAATTTTTTTTTTTAAAGCGGAGCATAAAGTAATAGAAAGAAAAATAAAAGATTTAGAAAATCAATTAGCAAAAATGTTCAAATGCAGGAAAAAGACCGATTGTTTAAGGAAGGAAAAATTTATAAAAAACAAGCGATTAAATACCTATTCAAATCAAGAAATAAAAGATTTTGATTGAAAAAAGAAATTAAAGTTAATTGATTGAAAAGTCACTTTCTTAATCCGAATTCTAAAGGGCTTTATTCCGATTTAGCTCATTCATTATGAACAAATTTAATGATATTTTTATAAGTTTATTTTGCAAAGAATAGTGGAAGGCAATATAGACTCTAAATAGTTATTAAAAAAAAACTTTAAAGTTTGTTAGTACACTTGCTAATTTTAAATTAATAGCAATAAATGGATGCAAATAAGGACCACAGATGCAGATTATCTATTGTTAAAAAGTGGGAAAAACATTTTAATTGCGGGTTAGATTACGATTTAAATGGAAATGAAGTTATAAGATTAAGATGCAGTTTATGTAAACAATTTGAAAAATGGATAAGTCAAACAAAATTGTTTTCCATGACCTGGATCAAACCAGGAACAATACCAATAAGAAAAGATTCACTGGCATTGCACTTAAGCAGTGCACAACATAAAGAGGCCACACGAATTCATCAACAAACAACATTAGTTTCAGTTTCATTATCTAACCATGTTATTCATGATACTCCAATCAGGCGTGGTTTATGTAAAATGGCTGTAAAAGATGCTGACTCGTTACGGAAAAAGTCTAATATTGCGTATTACTTGGCAAAACTTAAATCAAAAATCAAAAAAAGTATTAGATCGTAAAAGATTCTATTATTTTGACACATTTTTTTCTTTTGCTTTATTTTATTGAATGAAAAAAGTGAACGCTAACTTTTATTAAAAAATACATTGAGTGAAAAAGCAATAGATAGAAATATGGGAATTTGATAAGGTTACTTAGATAAGAAAACTTACTTAATAAGAATTTAATTATCGTTCTTGTTTGTGATTGTGCAGGTTTTCGTGAAAATGTTAAGTTTTAACATTTTATCACGATAATATTTTCGTCATTATTAATAGTTTTTTATAACTGTTTAAAACTTATAGATTGGTTTCTTAGAGTTTTAAATAATTTTTTTTACTGTTAAAAATTTATAGAAAATTAAAAATTCTAGTTGTTTTAAACAGTTTAAAATATGTAAATAAAATAGAAAATGAAATAATTAATTAAATGAAGATTATATCAAGTTTATTGATTTTACAAAAATACAGCCATTAGATTTAATGCCATATAATAATAGTAATAATGTAAATTATAACTAAAGCTACCTTACAACTGCTGAACGTAAATGTTATGACATCTTACGCAAAAATAAGACTTATTATATATGTTATTATAAATAAGTTAAAATAAATAATCCCCCCTCCCCTCCGGCGGGAGTTCATAACTCAACAACAAAAAAATCGCGATTAGATTTTTTTACGTTAATTCGAGCCCTGTCAGATATGTTGTATGTACTACCTGATATTGTTGTGGGTGTAGAAATTAGGCATATAACTTTAGAATTGAGCACCCAACGCTTGTCATTTCTCATTGGCCAAAAAAAGTTTTTACCTGGTCCATGTGGATGCATGAATCTGACTTTTATATCAAGGTCACTTACAACTTCAGCAATCCCTACCCACCAAAATCTGTCATAAAAACATGCAATATAATCCTTTTTTTTTTATGTTTAATGAAATCTCTTTATTATATTTGCTTGTTCGAATGATATCAAATGTTTCAATGCATTTATCAATACTTGTTTTTTTATAACTTATAGTGTTTGAAGCAATTGGAATAAAGTGATGATACATCCTTGTGCCAGGAATTGTTCTTCCACCTAAATATCTTTTTTCAAAATGAACTCTTGTTTGGTCGATTTCATCTTTTGAAAGTAATTTAAAACAAATTCCATTTATCTTGGCTTTACAAAAGGAGTACATTAAATAAACATCTAAAATCTGCCCAGTAGTTATTTGTTTTAGACTTTCTTGACATACTACTCTTTTAACAGTCCCACCAATACCATCACAGGGGGATTAACCATGACTGGTAGCAAAAAATACCCATTCAGCACTTAAATCAAAGTCTTTACTGTGATGACAAAGATTGATAAAGTTTTTAAAATTTTAAAATTGTGCTGCACAACCATTGAAAAAGTATTTCACACTTGATACATCAGGTAAATTTTCTTTGATTTATCTAGTTAGATCTTCCTGAGTCTTGTTAATAAATCCTGTGTCATAATCAACATCTTCTGAAAGGTAACAAAAAGATTTATGTTTGAGAAGTTTTTCCTCTATAAAATAAAGTACAATTGTAAAAAGTGAACATTGACTTTTGCTCCAGTGATAACTTTGAACCTCATCCTGAACAACATATTGATAATTTTCAGCAAAATCTCGTAAAATTAAGCGATCATTTTGGTTAAGATTTTCTTTACAGTTTTTCAAGTATCTACTTTGTATTTTTGCAATATATGAATGAGTGGTAAGGTTGTCAATGCTGCCACATAATAAATCATTAAATTCATCTAGTGGCAAAGACTTTAATAATAGTGTTATACGATCGGTACTCTGCCATTGCTTGAATGCTATATCTTCTTCGAGCTCATGGTCCATAAACTCTTGCACTAAAAATTTTTTTAATGTTTCAATACCAGGGTATTGGTTACATCAATGCAGCATACATTCTGCATTTTCAAGAGAACAAACAATGTCATGAAATCTCTTGATGAAAACTTTTATTCCACCTAATGGCATCAATGAGAAATTTTGTATTTTGGTGATGAATATATACACATACATTGTGAGTACCTGACGCATTAGTTGTAATGCACCATTTAGGTTTAAGCGTACAAAACTTTGATAAACTGACTTTGTTAGGGTAATCTTTTTTAAACGCAACATGTGATTCATTAAGATTGAGTAGCAATAATCTTTTTTGAACATGTTGGTTTTTCTTAACACTTACGAAATCTTTTTTTTCCTGGCATTATTCTTGAAAATTCATCACTTTGATAAAAGTTAATCACTAAATTAACTGTTTCTGGTGAAAGTGGGTTTCCAGTTTTTTTTTCAGGCAATGATAGAATTCCATGCTCATTTTTAACTTTTCTTGCAATTCAAACAAGATACTCAGACATTTGAAAGTAGCTTGATATCTTTGTTCATGTCCATGATTTTGGTGCGAGTGTTAACATTTACACTTTATGGCGATAAGAGTCAGTCTCTGAAATTTTTTATTTTATTTCATACATTAAAATGTCTAGATCATGGTCATTGTTAATGTTTTTGTTTGAAATTGGGCTTTTTATTTCTGTTATTAAAGAAGTTTCTTTAATATTATATGCTAATGAGACCATTTTTGCAACTTTATTAATAGTGTTCTCAAACTTTTATTTTGCTGCAGGTAATTTGCTGTGTTTTGAAAGACTTTTTAGTTTGGTGAAATTCCAAGCAATTCTATAGTAGTATCTAACTTAATTTTTTTCTCACTTTTTGATTCCCATTCTTCTTGTGAATTTAAATCTTCATCAGTTTCTACTGCTTTTTTGTAACATGTACTGCAGAATTTCCAACCTGGGGTTACATTAACATTATTTTCTCGCAAATATTTTGCCAAGTCTAGGGAAATCTTTATATTACCTAAGAAACAAATTTAGTTTTAAGTTTTTTAAATAATTAAAAATAAAAAAATTGTTATAAATAATAAATTCTATTCCTTTTAATTTCATATTAATTCTGTTGTAATTAATGTTAGATTACCTTTTATAGCAATTTTTTTATTTTCCTTGTGCATTCCAAAAGGATTGCAACACTTTGTAATTTTTCTCTCAAAATATTTCCCATAGAATTGCTCATGATAATGATATATAATTCTTATTGAACAATATTTTTCCCTTAAATTTGCTCGACATATTATTTCTTGTTTTTCACAAGGAAGATCTTTGAATTGAACAAAACCATGTTTTCTAAAAAATCCAGTTTTGTGGCAATGAATGTTAAGACTTTTTCCAATGTCACATTTCTCCATATTGAATAGGTTTATTATTTATATTATTACCTACCAAAAAAATATAAAAACAATAAAATTTACATTCTTTAAAAAAATACAAACAAGTAAAGTATAACCTTTAATAAAAGAACAAAACAAAACTTATGTTTTTGAATATAATATGGTGTAAGCATATACCAATTTGAAATAATGAAAATAAATTGTTTCTCAAACTTAAACTAAAAAAAATATATGTTATTAATTTTTATTTTAATAATTTTTTATTATTAATTCATTTTATGTAAAAAAAAAAAAAAAAAAATCCAGGGAGATTGGGGGGGGGGGAAGAGTTAGTCAGAGTCCTCCCTTGGCCAAGGCCCTCCCTTGGCATATGAATATAAATGTCCTAAAATAGTCACTAAATAACACTATTTGGTGTTTTATTTAAATAAATGTTTTAAAAAACATTTCAATTGCTTTTGTTACAAAATTTAAATTTTTCTAAAAAGATACCATTTTTAAATGTAAATTTTGATCAAGTATTAGATAGACAATTGATGAATCTAATTTTTTCAGTAGACCTAAGATGAAATAATGATACACAATTAAACTTTTTACTCAGGATTTTGGGCCACATTCTTCATTTCACCACCAAAAATTATTAATTTACCAGCTAATAATTTTGAACAAAATTGGATAAACAAGGCATTTCCTGAAACAATCAAGTCTTGAGGGTGCTATTTTTGGATTCTTCAAATAAAAATCTATTGGGGTATCAAGTTTTAAGAAATTTCCCCAAGCCATTACAAAGTTATTATATGTCAAAGTTGATTTGTAGTCGCTTCAGATAATAACTAAAATGATGAGTCAGAATTATTTCAACTGATGATATGTCTGGAATCCATGTGTATTTTTAACTAAAATTTTTGCAGTTATTATTTTTTTAATATGGACTGCAAGTGAGGTAAAAAAGTGAGGTAAGGGTGTCATGGTCTGGATGATTTCATATGTAATAACCCTGTTATGTTATGCAAAAATCCTTCTGTAAATTGGTGTGTATATATATATATATATATATATATATATATATATATATATATATGTGTATATATATATATATATATATCTGTTGAATTTAATTAAAACGGCAGCGTATAAACTTTTTGTATTAAATATATTATTGATGTTATTATATATTTACAATATTTCACTGACCTATAACGGTCAGCATTATCAGGTGTAATAATTATTACACCTGATGATGCTGTATATATATGTATATATATATATATATATATATATATATATATATATATATATATATATATATATATATATATATATATATACATATATATATATATATATATATATATATATATATATATATATATATATATATATATATATATATATATATATATATATGTACATATATATATATATATATGTATACATATATATATATATATATATATATAGAGAGAGAGAGAGAGAGAGAGAGAGAGAGAGAGAGAGAGAGAGAGAGAGAGAGAGAGAGAGAGAGAGAGAGAGAGAGAGAGAGAGAAATTTTTTGTCATATAATACTTTGATATCAGCAGTTTTTATAATAAATTTATTTATTTTATTTTTCACAGTTAATTTTTTTGTTTTATAAAATACCTTTACATATCTTTAAATATGAAAATATCTTATTTAAGTATTTAAATATGTAAACAATTTTTAGAAAAAAACATGCAACAGAAAGTAATGCAACTTTGCACTTGTTCAGTAAACTTTGCCATCATGTTAGAGTTAGTAATCTTTCAAAAGATGATCTAGTTTTAGTAAGTTCTTTTAGTATTTTTAAAAATTGTAAATAACCATTATAATGATATCTGGATTTTTTTTTTGAAACATTTTTATTTATCATTTTCAGTTAAATTTTTTTTTTTTTTCTCAAATAAATACGTTTTTTTCTACCCTTTTTTACCTGATTATTTTGTCTGTCCTCAAACAGACATTTGATTTTGTCTCTTGTATTAGTGCTAAGATTATCATAACTGCATCGTGGTAATTTTACACTGAATGAACATGACATCTATTTTTTGCCATCACCTCTTGTTTTCATTCTGCTATAATACTCTATTTTTACTATAATGTTCTATTTTTTGTTGAAAACTGGCATTATTTTGAAAAAATTACTACCAACATGGGTGTAAGACTTTTTAGTAATGCCATCAATATTCTTTTAGGTTAGGATAAACAAAGAAAAAGATATATTGTAAAAGAAATTATTGCATAAATAATTATAATGCTTTTTTCATATTAAAAAAAAAGTTGAAATAGTTAAAATAGTTACGCGAATGAAGTATAAAAAAGTTTTGTAATTCTTTTTCGATATTTGAAATCATTTGATATCTGATTTTTTAGGGTATAGCTTCTCCATGTTCTGGTAAAATGATGATCCGGAGAAAGTTTAATGATTATGTTTATTCTAAGTAAACTTTCAAGCAAAATTCTTAATAGTTATCTTTAAAGTTTTTTTACAACATTGACAAAAACAGTTAATTTAATAATGTTTATTGATGTATAGAAAATGGAGCCTTTAAATTTTTTTTTTACCTGTTAAATTAAAGATCAAAATGCAGCTTTTAAATTAATATTGCTTAAAATTGAAATAGCTTTTAAATTTATATTGCTTAGAGTTCAAATAATAAAAATAGCTTTTGAATGTGAAACAATCTTTGTTTAATGCTTTCACAAACTGTTTTCAATCCATATAAAATACCATATTGACTATTATTTACATAATGTAAAGAATAGTCAATATGGTTTTATTATGTAACACCAACTGTGCAGCTATGTTTGCTGTTCTACTTTCAGTTCAGCCAATCTTTTTTAATCCAATATTTTGCTCTACCTCTGCGATCCCAATAATACCACAAATTTCTTTACAATATAGTTTGGTTTTTTTCACATTTTCTATAGGTAATTTAATTACCATTTAGAAGCTTTCTTTTTTTGAGACAAGATACCAAGTGTTCAGTTGGTTATTTTAACAAACTTATGTTATTAAATAACTTGTAATTGGTTACATGTTTAGAAATGCATAGATAATTTTATCACCTATATTGTCAGTATAACCATTAATATGAAATGTCTTTTGTTCTGGTGATTCAACAGGAATATCAGGTAATTCCTTGAATGCCAGGACAATAAGATCATTGCTATAAAGTACAGGTCAAGTTGCAGGAAAAATTCCTCTAAGTATTATTTAAATTAATAAATTTTTTTTAAGCATTATTAACATTTTTTTTTTAAATTACTCCAAGGATTGTTTTTTTAAAATCATTTTTATTTGTTCCAAACAATTTTTCTACTTTTATCTTTTTTTTTTGTTATTTACTCCAAGCATCATTTGATAGAAAAACATTTATTTTTTCAGCCACTTTAAGCCTTATTTAAAAAATTTCCACTTAATCCAAAATATTATCATTTAATCCAAATATTTATCACTTAACCCAAATATTTATCACCAAATAATTATCAAAATATCCAAATAAGAAAACACTTCTACCATTTACTTTAAGTAATTTATTCCATAAATATTCCAAGCATTATTTAAAAAAAAGTTATTTTTTCTAGATAATCAAATTCAAATTTCCTGAGCTTTCAATGGTTGCAGAAAAAATGGTGGACATTTATGCTATGGTATCGGTTGATGAGAGTTTGGTTTCAGAAAGTGATGTTCAATTCAGTAGTTTAAAAATTAAAAGTACAACCAGAGACATTTTAAAATGGTGCTCTCGAATTGTATGCTCAAATAAAACATTTACTCATGAAGACATGTTTTTAAGTGCATTTCAGTGTTTTTGTTCATCTTTGTCACAGAACTATCAAGTCCAAGTTGCATTTTCTATAGGTGCAAAACTTGGTTTATGTAAAGAAAAAGTCGAGTATTATCTTCAAAATTATAAACCTGTGTTAAACAAAAATGATGTTTTTTTTAGCGTTGGTTCTGGAACACTTTCAAGAAAAATTTCTACACATTTTAAATTTAATTGTGTTCAACAAAGATTTGCTTTTACAAGGCATTCTTTGTGTCTTTTGGAAAACATATTGCTTGGTGTATTGCACAATGAACCTCTTCTCATAGTGGGTGAAACAGGTTGTGGTAAGACATCTACTGTGCAATATTTAGCTGAGCAGACTGGTAGGAATGTAGTAGTTGTAAATATGAGTCAACAAAGTGATATTACAGATTTACTTGGTGGTTTTAAACCAATAGATGCTAAGCAAATTTTAAAACCATTGAAATACCAATTTGAAGATCTTTTTAATAAGACTTTTCCTCAAGATAAAAATGCCAAATTCCTAAACCATATTAATCAATGTTTTGAGCAAAAAAAATGGAGTAATCTACTGAAGTTGATGCAACATTGCTGTCAAAAAGCTTTTGAGAAGAATTTGAATAAATTAAGTTAGTAATAATTTTGTATCTTACTTATTTTCCTGACAATATTTAATTACTTATATTATTTCAAAACATGATTTAAAAAAAGAAAAAAAAAGATGGTTCCTAACTGGTATCATGTTTCTTAACTGCAAATTTATTACTAAAATTGATGAGCATCACGCCATTTTGAAGTTTTTTTTTTTTTTTTTGAGACAATTTTCATTTATCTCAAAAAACCAAAAATTGCTGCTGGCATCAAAGAATATGCATTCATTTGAGCAAGCATTATTACAAACTAGCATGCCTTAAAACCTGTAAATATAATCTAATACACACAAACCAGGGGGGAAAAGTTACTTTAAGACCAATTATATATAACGAGTGATGCAAAATTAGACAAACTTAAATTTTCTAGCAAATTGAACAATCATGATTAATGCATCTGCACAAAAATCTCTGAAACGTGTATCTCAAATGTTTTTTTTTTAATGTATAGTTTTATAGTGTTCTTTATTTTTACTTTAGATGTGGAGTGTATCAAAAAGGATATTGAAGATGATTCAAAGAAAAATTGGGAATCGCTCTTGAAACAAATTAGTAATGTACAAGAAAAAATCAAGACCCAACAAGCTTTAGTATTTGATTTTGTTGAAGGGGCATTAATTGAATGTTTAAAATCAGGAGATTGGTTATTGCTTGATGAAATTAATTTAGCTTCTCCTGAGACCTTGGAGTATTTAAGTGGGTTATTGGATAGCAAATTAGGTTCATTACTTGTCACAGAAAGAGGGTTTGTATTAATATTCAATCTAAATATTTTTAATATACATTACACAGGTCAGCAAAATTTTTTTTTTCCTGGTGCCGAGTAAAAAATTTGTTTTTTGTATAGCATTTCTCATTTTGATTTCAAATGTTCATCTCATTTTTTTACCATCACATCAAGTTGTAAAGATATTTGGGTTCAAATCTTTAGCATTTAAGATAAAATCCATAATATTGTCAGAAAAAAAAATTTTCAAAAATGTGTCAACCTGGGTCTCAAAAGAAGCATATTTTCATAGAGATTTTAAAAATAATATTTATTTGTAATAAAAATAAGTACTTTTTGTATTATTGCTGAGAAACATTGTGTTAAAATTTTTTTAAGAATCTTTAGCATTTTTTTCACATAATGTTTTTGTCAATAAATTTTAAGAAAAAATATTTGTTTTCTAAAATCTTTATGAAAATATGCTTCTTTTGAGACCTAGGTTGACATACTTTTGAATAATTTTTTTTTGACAATATTAGAGATTTAATAAACCCAAATATCTTTACAGCTTGATGTGATGGTAAAAAATGAGTTGCATATTTGAAATCAAAATGAGAAATGCTATACAAAAAACAAGTTGTTTGCTCTGCATCAGGAATTTTTGTTGTTGTTGTTGACTTGTGTTATGTGTGTGTGTGTGTGTGTGTGTGTGTGTATATATATATACACAGTCACAAATGAAATTAAGTAACATTGTTGATAAAATCGACAATCAAACAATAAAAACAAAATTATTTGTCAGGATCTACATAACTGCAATAATTTATGTTTTTTTTAAAATTTGATTCCAAAGAAAAACAAATATATTTATAACTCTTTTTAACTCATTGCAAAAGTAACTATTAAATGAAATTAGCTATCTTACATTTTTTTTACCCAAAATAAATGTGACCAAAGTAAGAAACATCTGAGTTTTTATTATGAAATATAATGTTTTGTCAATAACTATTTATTAAAATTGCAAGAATATCATGTCTGATTTTCATTTTAATACTTTGTTGCACCACCTTTTGCTTTTATGACTGATTCTAAATGCCTTGGCATGCTTTTTACAAGCTTTGACCTGACGTCAGCACCAATTGAATTCCAAGTTTCACTAAGAACCTCATAAAATTCTTTTCTATTTGTTCGTTTTGAAGGAGGAATTTTAGATTTTAAAATTGCCCATAAATTTTCAATGGGGTTAAGGTCCAGGCTTTGTGGCGGCCATTTAAAGATGTTAACTTTACTTTTTTTTGAGGAGCTGTTGTGTCACTTTGCTGGTGTGTTTGATGTCGTTGTCTTGTTGAAAAAAGAATTTGCGATCTAAGTTCAATTCTTTAGCAAATTGACATAAATTTTTTGAAAGCAAATCAACTTACAATTGTCCTGTCATTATTGTATCTGTATATATTGTCCTTCAACATTCACCAGTCTTCCCACACCATTTGAAGCAAAGCATCCCAAACCATAATTGAGCCACCTCCATGCTTGACAGTTTTTTAAAGATTACTTTCTAAGAGTGCATGACAAGGTCTGCGCCAAACTCTTTGTCGTTTTTTAAAGCCAAATATTTGAAATTTACTCTCATCGGACCATAACACTGAGTTTCAAAATGCCTGACCCTTGTTAATATGCAGTTTTGCAAACGCTAAATGTTTTTTTTTGTTTATATCATTAATGAGGGGTTTACTTTTCTGAAGATGGTTTATTAAACCACTTGAATTAAGTCTTCACTGTACAGTTTGACTGGAAACATTTAATTTAAGATTTTTAACAATCTGTCTTGAGGTTATTGTTGAATTTTTTGTGCTATCCGTGCAATAAGCATATCATTTCTTGTTGAAGTCTTAGCTGGGCGACCACATCATTTCTAATTTTCAACATAACCAGTTGTTTCATATTTTATATACATCTTTCTAACACCACTTATTGATATTTGATATTTTTCAGCACATTGCTTGTAGGTTAGGCCTTTTTTTTAATCAAAAATGACTGGAGATCTGATGTCCAATGAATAATTTTGATGATGAACCATTATTATTATTAGTTTTACTTTTTTTTTAAATAAATTCAAAAAAATATAGTTTAAAATGCTTATTTTTAATAACTTTAACAAAATATTTTTAATAATAATCATTTTTAATAAAAAGTTATTGACAAAACATTATATTTCATAATAAAAACTTAGATGTTTTTTACTTTGGTCACATATATATATATATATATATATATATATATATATATATATATATATACATACACACAGTCACAGACGAAATTAAGTAACATTGTTGATATATATATATATATATATATATATATATATATATATATATATATATATATATATATATATATATATATATATATATATATATATATATATGCTATCAAACTTCAAGTTATTAAGTTGTTTTATATTGGAAAAACAGGGATATAGAAGAAATTGAAAGACATCCAGATTTCAGATTTTTTGCATGTATGAATCCTGCAACTGATGTTGGAAAAAAATCTTTACCTTATGGAATTCAAAATAGGTGATATAGATAAATATTTTTGTAAATTGCTAAAATTTAATATTATAATGATGCTGTAAATTTTTTTTGATTTTTTTTTATAGGTTTACTGAAATATATGTTGATGAAATCAAAGATTTATCAGATTTATTGACTTTAGTAGCTTATTATTTGCAAAACATGAATCTCTCAACTTCAATTCTATCTGGTATTGTAAAGTAAGTCTATAAAATAAATTTAGATTTTAATGGGTTGGTTCAAAACCAACTTGTTATTTTTTTAAATCACATGTTAATGTTATACTTTATTTGGAATTTAATTTAACTTTGTTTAAATTTTTTACAAGTTTGAATCTAAATATTTGATGGATTTAAAGGTGGGTTGGAAAGGAAGTTGTTTTGGCAAGGAAGTTGGGTTGGCTACTATCTAAATTCATCAGATTCTTGATGATTGAATGATATACTACTATCTTAATTCATCAGATTCAAATTCTGTCAGATATCTAACAGATTAGATATCTGTTTCCAATCTAAAAATAAATACTTTGTTTTAATTAATGAAACAAACAAAAAATATTTTATTTGATTATTAAATTATATTTTACTATTAATATTTTAAAGTTGTTATATATAACAATAATTTTATTCTAATATTAGAATGCTATCATTGTTATAAATAAGGTAATTTTGACAGAGAATGATGTCTGAATTGATTATAATGAATGTCTGAATTGATTGCAATGAATGATGTTTGAATTCATTACAATGAATGTCTAAATTGATTACAATAAATATTTGAATTGATTACAATGAATGATGTCTAAATTGATTACAATGAAATAATGTTTGAATCGATTACAATGAATGATATCTAAATTGATTACAATTAATGTTTGAATTGATTACAATTAATGATGGTTAAATTGATTACAATGGTTGTATCAGTATAAGTTTAAAAAAATGAAATTCTGAAAAAATATTTATTTGCTTATAAAGAAATGTTTGAGTTACTTATTGAACAATTTTTTGAGCTGTGCTTTTTTTCTTTTTATTATTAAGAGGTTGTCCATAAATTATGTTACACAATATTTGACTGTTTTTGACCCTCTTTTCTCATTGTCACAACGTTGTAACTCTTTGATAACAAGTCCTGTATGAGTCATTACAAAACCACAACCTTCCTTTCCCCTTTAGAGTGTGATGTAATTTATGGACAACCCCTAACTCAAGAAAAGTCTTTGAATAAAACTTTTTTTTCTTCATAAAATTAAAATAGCATTTCAATTAAAATATCAACTTAAGTATTTGTAGTTTTTTACAACAATTACCAAACATCAAACATTATATTGGCTTTATATACAAATAGAGTATATGTATATGATGCAAGATGCTGTATATGATAGTTTGCAGCACAGGGTGCATTTTGTACTATGATGAATGACTTTTCTCAGCAAATATTCTTGTCTAAAGCATTATGTGGTATTTATTTAAACATTATCTGGTCTGATAAATGAATTAAGTTTTTTCTCCTTAGTAAAATAAATTTAGTATTTTTTGAACAAGTGCAAAGAATTCAAAACAAAATAAGAACAATGTAAAACAGTATTTTAAAATAGTAATATTAATTTTATTTTTTTATACTAAAGAAAATATTTTTTAACGCTTCTTAAACAAATTAAAAACAATAACTTAATATTTCAACATAAACAAACATCTAATTAAATAACTATAAACAAATATACTCATAATATAATAACTTGTTATTATGACAAGTAACGAATTACTTTAAAAAAATAATTTGAAACAATAGAAAATAATTTGAAAAGGTAAATAAACTTGTACACAGTTAATTTACTCTTATTTATTCATATAAATAACATTTTGATAAGCATTCAGTACATTTAATCAATTTATTAGAGTACAACCAATTTTTTTTTTAAATCTTTTTTTAAGATGTTTTTTAATGACCTCCTTTTGATTAGAAAATGTCTTGATACCCAAATTTTCATATTTAGACATGAAAGTAAAACTAAATTAAATTAGTATAAAATAGATATAACTCGTTTTTATTAGGGGTGCAT
>NC_088922.1:58517500-58632500 GCF_038396675.1 Hydra vulgaris | reverse complement strand
TGTATATATATATATATGTATATATATATATATATACATATATATAATATACAGCTCAGACACTTATAAGTCAAATGCCAAATCCAAATATATATACATATATATATATATATATATATATATATATATATATATATGTATATATATATATATATATATATATATATATATTTTTTTTTTTGTTTTTTTTTTTTGTATGAATATTTGTATGCATGTGTATATATATATATATATATATATATATATATATATACATATATATAATATACAGCTCAGACACTTATAAGTCAAATGCCAAATCCAAATATATATACATATATATATATATATATATATATATATATATATATATATATATATATATATATATATATATATATATATATATATATATATATATATATGTATATATATATATATATATATATATATATATATATATTTTTTTGTTTGTATGAATATTTGTATGCATGTGTATATATATATATATGTATATATATATATATATATACATATATATAATATACAGCTCAGACACTTATAAGTCAAATGCCAAATCCAATTCTGAGGTGTGTATATGGCATATTTATGTATGAGTTATGTTATTTTTATCTCCCATTTTATGTTTCTATTAAAAGCATCCAAAAGCATTAAAGCTTCTATTAGAAGTTTATTAATAAGTTAATATAATCCAACTAATACCTTAACATATTCAATTCCATTATCAAACATTTTATTAGTCTTATCCCTACACTTCAAAGGATTGATACACATTATTGCATTTTAAAATGTTAAAACTTTTATTTTCAGTGTTATTATTTTTTCAGTAATCAAGTTTTTTACATTAAATAAAAAAGGAAAACTTTTATTAATTGCCAGCATACAAAATTGCAACTACAGTTCTGGTTGAGTTAGCTATACTGTTCCTTGATTATTGAATGTTTTCTGCACTTGCATTCCTAAGGCCAGACCAGAAAAACCATATGTTATACATTTATTATATAAAAAAAAACAAAAAAAAAATTAACATCTGCCTCTTATTATTATTTTTTCTAATAATTACGTAATTTAAAAGTTTTTACTGTAAATGGCTTTTAAAAGGTGGTTTGTTTTACATTGTTTTTTACTGAAGATTTGAACAGATTGTGGATATTTTAGAAGTAATTAGTAACTGCAGTAAAGAGGCTATTTACATATATATATATATATATATATATATATATATATATATATATATATATATATATATATATATATATATATATATATATATATATATATATTTTTTTTTTTTGTTTTTTTTTTTTGTATGAATATTTGTATGCATGTGTATATATATATATATGTATATATATATATATATACATATATATAATATACAGCTCAGACACTTATAAGTCAAATGCCAAATCCAAATATATATACATATATATATATATATATATATATATATATATATATATATATATATATATATATATATATATATATATATATATATGTATATATATATATATATATATATATATATATATATTTTTTTTTTTTGTTTTTTTTTTTTGTTTGAATATTTGTATGCATGTGTATATATATATATATGTATATATATATATATATACATATATATAATATACAGCTCAGACACTTATAAGTCAAATGCCAAATCCAATTCTGAGGTGTGTATATGGCATATTTATGTATGAGTTATGTTATTTTTATCTCCCATTTTATGTTTCTATTAAAAGCATCCAAAAGCATTAAAGCTTCTATTAGAAGTTTATTAATAAGTTAATATAATCCAACTAATACCTTAACATATTCAATTCCATTATCAAACATTTTATTAGTCTTATCCCTACACTTCAAAGGATTGATACACATTATTGCATTTTAAAATGTTAAAACTTTTATTTTCAGTGTTATTATTTTTTCAGTAATCAAGTTTTTTACATTATCCCTTTAGTGATGATTTTAGTATAAGTTCTAGATATTCTAAATTGTAGAATTCTTAGTGATGATTTAGATGTTAATTATATCAAGTCTAGATATTGTTCTTCTAAATAAATTTAATATTTCAGTATATAATAATTCCAATAATTATAATTCCTGTTGAAACAATATTTCAATTTAATATAGTTAAGTTAAATCCTCTTGTAAATACATTTATTATTTCAACAGTGGTGTTTCCTCATTTCTGTGTCTTTATTTTTGCGAATTTTTTTTATTTATTTAGGGGATTTGTTTGAGTTTTTTGACTCAATTGGGCAGACCTTCCTATTCAATTGTAGAGCAATTAATAAAATCAGTCATTTTTGGTGAAATAAAAAATATTAACAACATTTTAAATTTACCACTACCGAAGCCTGTAGGTATGGAAACAATAAATGTTCAAGGTTATTGGTTAAAGACTGGGAAAGATTCACAAACAGAAAATACTAGTTATGTAATTACTGATAGTGTGAAACGTAATTTAAAAGATTTAGCACGTGTTGTTAGTGGAGGGTAATTTTATATTTGGAAAATCTTTTTAATTATGATTTTTTTTTCATGGCATTTTTAAGAGTAATTTTACTTATTCTATTTTACAATTTTTTTTTTTACCAGCTTTTACAAACTATTATTATTATTAATTTATTATAAATATTTATAAATATTTTATTCGATTTTTATACTGCTGACGAGTAAATAACGTAAATAATGAAAAAAATATAATTTAGATCACTTCCAATCTTAATTCAAGGAGAGACATCTGTGGGAAAAACAAGTTTAATTGCTTATTTAGCACAATTAACAAGAAATCATTGTGTAAGAATAAACAACCATGAACATGCAGATATTCAAGAATATATAGGATCTTATGGTGCAGATGACACTGGAAATCTTGTGTTTAAAGAAGGTTTAGTTTTGTACTAATAAATTACTAATTATTGTAAGATGATAGTTGGAAATTTTGCTTTGATACATTTAATTTAAAAGATTTTTGAAAATTTTTTCTTTCTAATAACTAGATTATTAAACAGTCTCATCAATAGTTCTTACAACAAACTTAAAAATTTTTAAAAATTGATTATAAAATGTAAAATTATAAATATGAAATTATAAAGTATGAAATTGAGATATTGAATAAGCAAGAAAAAAAAAAGAAAAAAAATTAAATTTGATTTTTCATAAAAGATTGTATAAAAATCAAATCCTAAATAAAATTGTTAATCTGAGATTACTATTAATTGCTTTTCTTTAACACAGCCACTTTCCTCTAAACTGTGCATTAAATTAAAAAGAGAAAAACTTTTTAAAAATTTTAATTAAATCAATTTAATTTAAAATTGGCAAACTCAATATAATATACTTGTTACAGATCAGAAATTGACTATTTAGGTTTGATTTGGGAATACCCTAAATATTTTATGGATTCTGTTCAAGAAATCTTTAGGGTAAATAAATCTGTAAAAGTTAAAATCCTGCAGAAAGCATATTTTTAGAAAGAGTATTCAAAGTGGCGGATGAAATTTTCACGTGTAAATAATGAAAAAAAATTTCATACAGTTCAAAAGTTATGACCATAAAACATTTAAAACACTCAATAATAAACCGATTTTTTAAAACCTGCCCACAAAGATATGACATAATTACAAAATTACCAAACCTATGCAATGTTAAGTGAGAGCTGCTTTTAGAACTTCAGAAAGCGCTTATGCCACAATTGCACATCAAGTAAGGCTTCGTCAAACAATGTTACTGCCTTTGACAAGGAGTCAGCAACTTTTAAATACCTTCAAGATTCTGAATCTGTTTATAGCTCTTTTCTGAATCTGTTTATAGCTAAGTTATGTTTACAAGAGTTAGTATCATTATTAGACCACAGTTCAAGACCATTATATAATGTAATTGCAATTGTTGTTTGTTACCAGACCAAATAAGCAAAAATAATAAAATTTTCATCTTCTGTCTCATTACAAGAGGATTTTTCTATGTACTGTGATCATAAAATCAAATCTGTGCTCAATATAGTTGTTTTTCCACAGTCCATTAGGCATAAGCTATTGAGATATAACACTTTAAATCCAAGGTCAAAAACTGTGTCACATTGTGTAATCAAAGTTTTATAAGAATACTAGCAGTTTTCTTTGGATATATTTTTACAAATATTTGTGAATAATTTTTTTGGTAATTTTAAATATTTTTATTTAAATGGGAACATGAGTTATAATGAGTTTAAATATTTTTATATTTTTCTCTTAATCTTTTTTTGTTGTTGTTAAGTTCATTGATTGTTTATCTACTTTATTCATGTAATTTGTTAATGTACTTCATGGTTTCTTAAAAGGAATTTTGGTAACTGCTATGAGGAAAGGCTATTGGATAATCCTTGATGAACTAAATCTTGCACCAACTGATGTCCTGGAAGCTTTAAATCGAGTATAATACTTGCTATTTTTACATTTTTATTTTATTTCTCATTTTCTCTATATTTTTGTTTGATTTTATTTTCTTTATTTATAGGATTTATATTGTAGGAAGCGACCGGGGTTCAAAATTGACCAGGGTCGAGTTTGATAAAATATACCCTGGGATGGGTTTGATAAAATATAGCCGGGGCTAGGGCCAGGTTTGTGACCAAGGCTGCATAAACATTTTACATCCTAAAATAAATTTTTTAAATTTAAAATTCATGTTATATTTTATATAATAGTAAAAAAATTGAACTACAATTTGAACTGTTAATTGTTAAATATTAGGTTATTAAATTATTTCAAGGTAAAGAGAAAGTTAATTATTAAGTATTGAGAAGTTCTAAAAGATTTTGTTTACATCAAAAATGTATCTATAAGCATATGGAGAAAATATGTAAACAATGAGATGTAACTCTTTAAGAGTGATAAAAATCCTTATTGATATAGACCAAGATTAATTCAGTATTTTCATTATACAATAGCAAATTTAATTTAAAATATTTTTCTGGTACATCTACCTGATACTTTTGTAAAACAAAAATTAAAGGTGCAAAAATTAAAGGTGTAAATTATTTGAGAACAGTGAAAATAAAAAAGGAACAAGTTCACCTAGCCCTAGAGTCTTTAAAGTTTTTAAAGTTTTAAATATTAAATTTTATTAAGTATACCTAAATTTAAACATATTTATTTCACCATTCAATTTAATTGAGTTTTTTTTTACTTTCTGTTGTTATCATTTTGTGATTTTTTGTGATAGAGAGAGCACTAAAAGAATGTGACACAAGTGACTGTTCTTTTTTTTTTACATGTTACATATGTGGCTTT
Source organism: Hydra vulgaris (assembly GCF_038396675.1). Classification (NCBI taxonomy): domain Eukaryota; kingdom Metazoa; phylum Cnidaria; class Hydrozoa; order Anthoathecata; family Hydridae; genus Hydra; species Hydra vulgaris. The sequence goes on along the minus strand of NC_088922.1, from coordinate 58,627,221 downwards.
TTTAATTTTTTGCATAATTTTAAGTTTTTAAAAATGTAAGAGTTAATAAAAGTTTTGAAATATTTTCAAAGAAGTTGAAGTTTTAATTTTTTACATGTCACATATGTGGCTTTTTTTAATTTTTTGCATAATTATAAGTTTTTAAAAATGTAAGAGTTAATGAAAGTTTTGAAATAATTTCAAAGAAGTTGAAAATTTGACATTTTGAAAAATTAATTTTATTATTAAAGTTTTGTATTCAGGCAAAAAATTTTTTAGCTGCTCGATGATAACAGAGAGCTGTATATTGCTGAGACGCAGGAAGTTGTTAAAGCTCACCCACAATTTATGTTATTTGCAACTCAAAATCCTCCTAACAACTATGGGGGAAGAAAGGTAATATAGTATTATTTAATAATTTTCTGTTTGTAAGTAGTCTGATATATCAAAGAGTTTTAATATAATTGAAAATGAAATTATAAATTTTATAATGATAATATATTTATTTATAATAGAAATTTTGCATTTCTAATATAAATAAATACATATGAAATATTTTTTTAGATTTTATCACGTGCTTTTCGTAATCGCTTTATTGAATTACATTTTGATGAGATTCCTCGTCAGGAACTAGAAGAAATTCTTCATATTAGATGTCACCTTCCTGTATCTTATTGCAAAAAGTTTGTCAAGGTTATGTATGATTTACAGGTATGTAGTTTTAATAAATAGTGAAGGTTGTGTATGATTTATTGTTAAATGATGATTTACAGGTATGTAGTTTTAATAAATAGTGAAGGTTTTGTATGATTTATTGTTAAATGATGACAATAACTTTTAAATTTAGCTGAGGAGAACAAGTTCTGGTATATTTGCTGGTAAAAATAGTTTTATGACTTTGAGAGATTTATTTCGATGGGCTGAGCGTTATAGAATGTCAAATGTAACTCAAGATTTTTATGATTGGGAACAATGCATATGTGAAGATGGTGAGCATAAGTTGTTCTTTTTCACTATATATTGATCACTAAAGAAATTCTTAAGTAAAAATTAGGATCATAAAGAATGATGAGAAAAATTATTTTTTCAAAATTCGCATTTTAAAACTGTTTTATTTTTAACATAAAATTTCTAATTATGACTTTTACCTAACTTCATTTGGTATGCATGGATTTTTTTTTAATTTTATTTTAAAGAGACAGAACTGTGATAATGGATTCATTCATGTAGATTGCTGTATTTTTGCTGATGTCTAAATTGATTATTTACGACTTCAATATTTACAAAAACAATGCTCAATATTTACAAAAATAATGCTCAATTTTTAAGTTTATTTTTCTGTGACTGTGTAGGTTGTTTTTTGTTGCTGTTTGTTGAACATCATACATATCGAATACAAAGAAAAGTTCTTTTCTTTTTAAAGTCTCTTGTTTAATATATATTTTGATAATATAAATTGTTTGATATAATATTATTTACAGTAAGTATAAGAATTAGTATAATTAATTACCTTCTTATATTTTTTATTGAAAGGATTCCTCTTAATTGCTGGTCGATGTAGAAAACCTCAAGAACAAGTTCTCATTAAAGAAGTTTTAGAAGAAAACTTTAAAAAGAGTTTAAATCTTGAACAAATATTTTCTGGGAAATCTTTATCTTCAACTCATGTTTGGGAGCAGGTAAAACGATTTTAATTTCATAATATTACTCTTCAAAATTTTAAAATATTTTTGAATGAAATAAAACATAATTTTTTGAATATTTTTTTGTTTTTTTATTTTTAGTTTTGAATAAAAATAAATGTTAACCAAACTTAAAAGGTTTATTTTTAAAATGGTCTTTTGCTACTTAGATTTCAAGAAATTTATCAGTTGAGTTTCAGCATGTTGTTTGGACTGACAGCATGAAGCGTTTAGGAGTACTAGTTGGAAGAGCTCTTCAGTTTGGTGAAGCTGTTTTATTAGTTGGAGAGACTGGGTTTGAAAATTTTTTTAAATTTTTTCATATTGTAAAGTTTTATTTATTCATTCAATATTTATTGGGAAAGAATATAATGTGTGAGGTGAAAGTAGCATAAGTTGTGTCTGTAATATCTTAAAATATAAACACCTTAAATAGTAAAAGTTATAGTAGTTGGTTTAAATATCAATAAATCCTAACATTCAATATCTCATAAAGTAGATGTCTCTCCCTAACAGATTTTCATTGAAAAACTTATTGATGCATTTTATAGTAATTTAATAGAGGTTTATTTGTTTTTTTTTGGTTTTCAAGCTTTAAATACATGATCATATATTGCTCGGAATAGTTTAAGAGTATGCTATGTTCATACACCACAAAAATATTTTTATAAAGCTGGTTGATGTTTAATCATAATATTAGGTTTAGAACTGTAATTTTAAGATCATTAAAATATAAATATTTTTTATGTTTATTATATTGTTTTATATGACATTATTCAGATGTGGAAAAACAACAATTTGTCAAATGTTAGCAAGTATATCGAACCAAAAACTGTATTCAGTTAATTGCCACATGCACACTGAATCTTCAGATTTCCTTGGTGGTCTTCGTCCTGTTCGCAATAAGGTTTTGTTTATATTTAAATTTAAAGCTAAAAAGTTAGAACCAGGTTTTTAATACCTTATTAACTTATTTTAATTTTGATTAACTTATTTTAGGAGGAGGGAGATCAAAAACTTTTTGAGTGGTGTGATGGACCATTAATAAACTCTATGGAAGAAGGTGCTATGTTCCTAATTGATGAAATCTCACTTGCTGATGATTCCGTATTAGAGCGTCTAAATAGTGTTTTGGAAACCGATCGTGTGTTAGTTCTTGCAGAAAAAGGTGAATCAGATATTGATAATCAAAGTTTGTATGTAGTAAAGGCTGCTGAAAAGTTTCGTTTAGTTGCTACTATGAATCCTGGCGGAGATTTCGGAAAGAAAGAGGTATGTTATAACTATTTGAAGTAAAAGTTTCAAAATTATTTTCAAAATTATTACTATTTTGTACTAAACATTGTTTCTACTCAAGAAAAAAGTAGTTTATGTGTCATAAAGATTAATTGAACTTCATACAGATTAATTGAACTTACTGCATGCAAAATATCAAGCATATCAAAATATTGTAATCCGTAAATAATTTTTTTACAGTGTTTTATATTTTGCCACTTTCATATAGTTAAATTATATTTATCAATTGTTAAAGTAAAAAATTGTTACATTATTATAGTAGAATAAGTACATTAAATTACTTATGCAATATAGTTTATTCTCATCCCTGCTGCATATGTATGATGCAGTTGTAAAGTATTTTCTTTGTAAGCAAGTGATACTGATTTCCAACTACATCTTTGGTAGTACCAGTACTTAATTTATGATTCTGCACAGTTGCATTTTTTATCCATTTTTTATTGTTTGTAGTTTAATTGTTGAAAATGGGCAACAACATTTTGAATTGTTATGGTTGTTGATATTTAATATATTGTTTTGTTATGGTTTGTATAACTAATCTATTTAACTAATCCATTTATTTAACCATAAAATATGAAAATTTACAATAATATTTATAAACTCAGATAAATAAGGTTAGGTGTCACTCATAGTTAAAAACTAGTCAATGGAGTGACACCTGAAAAACAAAACAAAAAAAACAAACAAATAAAACATAAAAAGAATTATAAATAAGAAAAAAAAAAAAAAAAAAGAAAAAAAAAGAAAATAAAGCACTTATATCATAACTTGTATCATAATGATTTAATCTAATCAGTTTGCATCATAATAGCTTATGAATCAAACAATTAATTTTTGAATTCTAGTGGAAATAGTATGAGTTTATTTTTAAATCAACTTAAATTTAGTTAAAATGTGTATAATTTTATGTTTCAACTTTGTTTCAAGAGTCTCTTAAAGAAGTTAAAAAGAACTTTGGGACTAAGAGTAATTGATTACAGACCAAATCTAAGTAGGCCAAATCTAAAAAAATATTTTTTGCCTTTTGCTAAAATGGAAAAAATGAAAGTTCAAAAGTCATAAATCTTTATCTTACACTGAATACAAATGAATGTTTTACAACTGGCTCTTAATTACAAAACCTAAGATAAGGCTTAAATCAGGAGCATTTTATTTTACCTCTGTTTATAAGGCAGGTCTTCAATGTTGACATCAACATTAAGATTTCAAAAGCTATTTTTATTGTTAAATTAAAATTAACTATTGCTAATTATTACAGATGAAATGGGTCAGGTAGCAACATCAGTTTTTGCCATGTCTAATAGTATCTGTCCAACAACATCTGTAAACACACTGAGGTACAATAACATCTGTCCAACAACATCTAAAATTTCATTGATGTTTAATAACTGTGTAAAAAGTATATGATTGCTACAGATGTAGTTACATCTTTTCAATTATTTAAGTATAGCAACATCTGTGCAACTACATCTAGAGATTTTACAGATGTAGTTACATCTTTTCAATTATGTTAAGAATAGTTACATCTGTACTACTACATCTGTGAATTCTATAGATGTAGTTACAAATTTTTAATTATATTAAAAATAACTACAGGATTTTTTTACAGATATAATTTTATCAGGAATAAATTTTTAAATTATAATGCATTATTTTAACCAGGTGTAGTTACATATAAGATTTTTTTCAGATGTAATTACATCTGGAGATATTTCTTCCAGATGTTATTGGGGTTAGGGAAAAATTACCAAATGTAGTTACATCTTCATAAAGATTTTATTAGGGGTCATTGAATTTCCAGGTGATATTGGATAGTTGTTGTTGGAGTAAAATAAATACAGATGACATTGGACTACTCTACAGATGTTGTTGGACAGATGTACTAATCTTTTACCGATGAAATTACATAAGGATTATTACATATATCTGTTATTTTGACAACATAAGAGATCTGAAATTTATTGTAAGCATTGACACTAAATTTGTTGAACAATGCTTGAAAATAGAGGATGCCACTAATTAAGACAGGATTAGATGTTTGAAAGTCACACCATCAAATCAGATGTTTGAAAGTCATGTGACTAATATAAAATTGATTTATGGACCAATAAAAGAAAGCGAGGTCTAATGCAAAATATAACTCTAGCTACTTGTGAGTCTTCCATTGGCTTTTTTAAGTTATCACATGAAAATTAGAAGTGATTTGGTATTTAATATAACTTCTTTTATTAGTTAAGCAATAAAATCATATTCTTGATGGTATTCAAATGAGGAAATTTTTAATTGATAGAAGATTTAGCAATTTTACCTAAATTATTTTTTGTATTAAAGTAATAAAACATAGTAGAATAATATTCCATAATATAATAATGCATGATATTTAATAAAACATTTATTATGGAATTATCATTTTTACAATATTAACAATATTTTATTAAATATATTCATGTAGAGCTTTATAATTTTTAAACAAAAGACTAAAAATTATGAAATTAAAAAAAAAAAAAATCAATTAAATTGTTTTGACAATTTATTTGATTTTGATTTATTCGATTTAATTTTTTTTTTTTTAATTTTTTATTAAAGTTTTATAAAAAAATATTTGTTCTTTCAGCTTTCTCCTGCTTTACGAAATCGTTTCACAGAAATTTGGTGTCCATCATCAGATAGTAATAAAGATATTATTATGATAATCGAGCATAACATAAAGAAAGGGGTTCATTTAAAGTCATATGATGAAAGTAAGTCTAATATGGATGAAAGTAAGTCTAATATGAATTCTTATCTAGGTGAATTCTCTAGGTTGTGAGTTCTTATCTAGGTGAATTCTCTAGGTTGTGAGTTCTTATCTAGGTGAATTCTCTAGGTTGTGAGTTCTTATCTAGGTGAGTTCTCTAGGTATGAAAGTAGGTAATAAAAGTAATAACTAACTGAAATTTTGTTATTTTTTTTAATTTTTCAATTTGTGGTACTTCTTTAATTTGTGGTACTTCTTTAATTTCTTCTTTAATTTGTGGTACTTCTTTAATTTCTTCTTTAATTCGTGTTACTTCTCTAATTTCTTCTTTAATTTGTGTTACTTCTTTAATTTCAGTAACTGTTAGTTTCATTGTATGGTAATAATATTTTTGTGCTCTAGTAACAATTATCACGCTTATATCAAATATTAGGTAACAAAAAACTTTTAAAAAATTATTGCAGAACTGTGTTCTGTCATCATAAAAAGGAAATAAGTAAATTAAATTAAAACAAAAAATCCTTGCAGATTAATCTTAAACTTAATCATTTAGTAATTTTACAAATAAAAAAATTAAAAAAAGTAAAAAATTCAAGTAAAAAAACTAGCTTTAATTAGTGTCATTGATAGGCTCCCCCATGCCCCATAACAAAAACATAACATATTTTGTTTTTCATTTTTTAATTTTATTTCTTGTTTTCTCTTTTGCATGTTTCAAGCTTATTTTCTCTTTTTCTTGTTTTCTCTTTTGCATGTTTCTAATCTTATTTATATATCTAGTTTTATTGTTTTGCATAAGTTGTATTTTAGTTTTATCAAACAATTATTTAGCTTCAGGATTTGGATATGCAATTGTGAAGTTTATAAGTTGGTTAAAAAATACTGATTTTGGTGTAAAGTAAGTTTTTTGATTTTAGCTTTGAAGTAAGTAAGATTTATAACAAATATTTTTTAATAAAAAAAAGATTTGCTGTATAATGCAATTAATTTTTTTTTTCTTGTGTGATTTTTTAACTATTCATGTTTTTATATTTAATTTTATTTTTGTTTGTTTTATTTGTATATGAAATTAATAAACTCTTATTATTCTTGTTCAAACTTCACTTGAAGACATGTGTTCAAACTTTCTTGTTCAAACTTCTTCTTTTCTTCACTTGAAGACATGTGAAATTGTAGATTTGTTGTGCAATTTTATTTGTGAGGTATTCCATGAGAAAGTGTCCAGATTTACTTCATATTGCATAAAAATGGTCGTTTACATCACATGGATGCCCTGCAAAATTTCACCACTTTTAAATGGGTTTTTGAGATGTTGTTACTTTAAAACCACCTATTTTACTTTACTTTAAAACCACCATAGAAAAATCTTCATTCTTGATCAGAATGGGATTTCTCTTATTATCATATTAGCAGAATGGAATTCTTATCATATTTTGGGATTCTTATTATTTCTTATCATATCAGCAGAATAGGATTTCTCTTATCATTCTTGGTCAGGGACAACTTTTGTTTAGATTATAATTTTACCACTTTTGTTTAGATAATAATTTTTTAGATAAGTATAGTTTGTATAATTTTATCAACTGTATAATTTTAAAGATGAGGATTCAGAATATGATGCTTATATTCCATAAGAATTATGGGAACAAAATAGACGCATGCATTATATTTCACCTATAATCTTTCTGTGAAATAATAATAAATGCAGAACAGAGGCTTGGGAACCATGGTAGCATTATATTTTTTCTTGTTTTATTTTTTATTAAAAGATAAATATTATAAAGAGTGTTGTAATGCAAAATTAAATAAAGGTTTTTAAAATTTTTTTGTGAAAATATAGAACTGTATCAAAAAATACATTAAAGGAAAGTATTATAAGTATGTGCTCATGATTCCTTTTTTAATTAATTGATATGAATTTTTATCATCCACCAGGTTTTATCCTAAAAGAAAACTCATTTCATTTCTTAATTCAAAATAAATAAATTTTTGCTTCCATTTCAATTGCATATGAGATTATCATTTACTAACACAGAAAAAACAATTGATGTTAAAAAAAAAAAATTATTAAAAAAAAAAAATCATAATAAATAAAAATGTTATTAATAAAGGCTTTCACAGTTTGATATGCTGTATAAAAGTCTGTTTATTTTGTGTTTATTTACAGTTAATGCAAACAATTGCATATCTAAAATTAACAAGGTTTTATGTGCAGTTCACATTTTATCAAATGATCAATGTCATTGAATGGTATCACTAAATCAACCAAATCCACAGACAGCAGCTTACGAAAAAGATCTAGGGCCTATCAAAAATAAATCTTAATTGTAAAATCTGTTTTCATCACGAGCATCTTATAATTAATCCCTTTGCTAATTCCCAAAATAAAATTTTTCTCAAAAATTTCTAAATGATGTAACTTAAAAATGACAATGAGTTAAATAGCCACTGTTTTCTTAAAGAATTAAAAACTTGTATTCAGGTAATGTTAAATATTTTATCATTACAAATAATTAATTTTATGTTTTAGCTATTAGCTATTAACAATGGATTTTTTTATAATGAAAGTTTCCAAAGTAAATAATTTCTGATGCTAAAATATATTTGGATAATATGAAATATAACAAAATATAGATGTGTTTTTTCATTGAAGTTTGTTTGATTATTTTTAAACTTTTAAAAAAAACCCACCTCTCAATTTTGCACACAATTTTTAAAATATGTATCTTAATTTATGAAAATAGTTTTTTACCAGAATATAATGCTTGCAATGCCTTCGTTCTGTCTTTGTTAAATTTTCCAAGACAGACTGTAGGTAAAGTAAAATCCCTATTCTGATTTCGTTCCAATCATTTTTATAGGAAATAATTATATTCTCATTCCTCATCTTCAAAACTGGTGATCAATTGTATACTTGTACACCCATTAATAAAAAAACAACTGTAAAATCAAAATGGGTATGGGATGTAGGTGCTATTTTTACAATGTATGAAGAAATTTAAAGTTAGTGGTTTACATGTCTGTTCCACTCTCTTATAACACTCTTTTTTAGATTTTATTTCTACTTTCTTCAGATAATTTGTGCAGTTTTTTTTTATTTAATAAAAAATAAAATCATTTTTGATACTTGATGATAATGACAAAACTTAAGATAATGACAAAAATGATGGTGGTGGGGGTAATAATAATGACAATGATGACAATAATGATGATGGTGGCGACAATAATGACAACGATAAAAATATATAATTAACAACATAGTTTACAAGTTTATAAATATTGTAAATTGAAAAAATTTAATTTTTAAATATATTTAGATTAACTGTTAGCATTCGAGATATCTTATCTTGGGTGCAATTTATTAATATCAGCTGTAAAGGTTTACATGATACCGGACAATTTTTACACCATCTCTCACCAGAAGAAGCATATGTTCATGGTGCTTGTTTAGTATTTGTTGATTCTATTGGTGCCTGTTCTTCTATTCAGTTTATGTTTGCAGCTGAAGCAAAAAAAATTGCTTTATCATATTTATGTAATGAAGTTGGGATTTTTGAGTTCCAAAACTGTACAGCTTACACTGTGTTGCAAGATAAATGGTTTGGAATTCATCCATTCTTTATTGAAAAAGGTGTTATTTTATTTTCAATAACAATGTTTAGATTTAATTTTATTTTCAAAAATCTCAAATAATTTTTTGTTTTATAAAAGACTTATTCTTTTTAGGTAACTGTCCATTACCAATTACTAATCACTATAGCTTGGATGCACACACTACACAAAAAAATGCTATAAGTTTGTTGAGAGCAATGCAATTATCGCAACCAATTTTGCTAGAAGGATCTCCTGGAGTTGGGAAGACAAGTCTTGTTATGACAATAGCAAAATTGTCTTCTCACAGTATAACAAGAATAAATCTATCAGAAGAAACAGTTTGTTATTCACTATTTTATTTGCTTAATATTGATCAGGGTTGGCAAAAACCTGGGTTTTTTTAAAAAAATCTGGCCCAGTGGGTTTTTTTTGGGTATTATTGGGTTTCATTAGGTAAATTTGGGTTTTTTTGGGTTTTATTTTTATTTCATATCTGTTAAATTTTTTTGTTTTTTGCTTAATGTTATTGAAAGTTAATATAATTTTCTACTTTAACTTTATCTTTTATCATAAAACTTTAACTTTATCATAAAAAAATTGAAATCTATAAAATATTTGATAAAAATTGTGATGATAGGCCAGGCGAATAAAAAAAACAATTGCTCACAAGCAATTGCTTTGAGTAAAAGTAACCTAAAAAGCAAATACTCATAGCAAAAGCAAATGCTCATAGCAAAAGCAATTGCTAAAAAATATGTGAATAAAGTTTTGCTTTTACTCATAAGCAATTTTACTATTTTGCGATGATGAAAAAATACTGAGAGAACTTGATGACATGTTGAAAACTTCATTCCGGAAATATTTGGAGAAATGGCCCCCACAAGAAAAATATCAGTACTTGTTTGTTTTTCGATTAAAGTAAGTATTTACTCCTAAGCTATTCTATTGGTAGTGGCATAAATGCCCCTACCAATAGAAATCCCATATTTATGTGCCCATATAATAGCATATTTATGTGCGCATTTGCTCATTTTTTTTGCTTATCTCAATCAATACAGTTTTTTTAGAAGAAAAAAAACAAAGAATAATGAATGAAAAGATTGCTGCCCCATGCCAAACCCTCATTCGATGTAGCAGCACTCTGCTGCGAGTCAGGCTATTTGTCAGTCGACAAATAGCTTGACTCGCATATATATATATATATATATATATATATATATATATATATATATATATATATATATATATATATATATATATATATATATGTATGTATGTATGTATGTATGTAAATTATGTTAGTGTATTTTACAAATAGAGTGCTCTATGTTCTTAAAGAACAGAGCAATAATTAATTAGTAAAAAACACTTATCTAACTTTTACCTTCGACGTGAAGTTTCACCCTTGCTGGATCATCAGGCAGAGTTCGCACTCTTCCTGATGATCTAGCAATGGTGAAACTTCAAGTCGAAGATAAAAGTTAGATAAGTGTTTTTTACTAATTAATTATTACTAATTAATAGATCATAAAATTAAAAAATATCTTTAAAAAAACCCAATTAAAACCAGATTGCCCGGGTTTTATTGGGTTTTTTTAGGCGGGTTTTTTAATGCCAACCCTGATATTGATAGCTCAAGTTGATGATACTGCATAAGAAACTAAAAGTTGAAATTTTTTTGAGAAGGTAGAAAATTAGTTGATTTGAAATTAAAACATTTGACTCAAAATAGTGAAAATTAACTAAAATGAAATTAAAACAATACAAAAATGAATTATGATCCAATATTTTTAAGCATTGTTTTTTTCCCCAAAAGCCACAGCTTATTTTAGTTTTAGAATGTTTTTAGAAAGTTTTGTAAAACTCTAATGATTTCAATTATTTAATTTAACCTCATTTGTGTGGTAACTGTAATATTACAGTTTATCTAAAGTATTCCACAGTGTTACTTACATAATACTATGTTCCTGACAGCCATTGACATCCAATCACTGTGGTGCTCATAATAATACATTTAACATTGTTGTTTGCACTCTTTCAGTAGCTGGCAAAACCAAAAGAACACAGCGCATTAAAAGTTTTTTTTTTTTAAAGGTTTTTTCTTCTTAATATAACATAGCTTGAATAACGAGTATAATTAGTGTCAAGAGTAACATTTAGTTTCGTTTTGTTATTTTTGTTTGTAAAAGCATACAGTGTTATAAGTATTATGAAATATAAATAGAATTACAGTTAATTAAAGTAGTTACAATTAAAGTATTACATGTTTAAGTATTATAAGTATTATAAAATACATAATAAAAAAATCATATTTTGAAAATGTGTTTTATAGTTCAGAAATAAAAAGAATTAAATTATGGGAGATGTTCAGAAAAATCCCAGAAAATGTAAATTGACAGCAGCCGAATTGAATTGCGTCTATGCTTAAAAGCTTTTTTTTTTGTCAAAATATGTTAAATAGATTTAAAAAAAATAAAACTATATAAAATGTGAAAAATTAAAAAGTTTTAAAAAAGTATTTTTTTCTTCAAAAAAAAAAAAGCAATCCACAAGGGGTAATGGTTTGTTTTTTTTTTGTTTATTTTTTTTGCATTAAAATTTTTAATGCAATAAAAATTTTATTGCATTAAAAATTGTTAAGCATCAAAAGTTAGTATTATTAAGGAGTTTAAAATAATCTTTTGGTTTTGTAAATTTTAAAATGTACTAGTAAACCTTACTAGTTTGAACTTAGTTATTGTGTTACGAAGGTAACAACCTTAGCCACTCAAGCGTATAGATAATAACCATACTCACTCAAGCGTGCACAAAAAGAAGTTATAAACAAACAATTCACTCAACATAACGCCAAGAAATAATAGTTACTAAACAACTTGTGTACGAACCGAGACGCGTCTAGCGTCATCGAAGTATATAAAACAGTAGAGTGACAGAGTGAGATATAGTCGGAGAGAATCAGAGATAGTTGGAGAGGATCAGAGACAGACAGTGAGTGAGTTAGTTAAGTGGAAGAGAGAGAGAGGAAGTTGTATGGTGGCGCTCGAAGAACGAACAAGTTGTATTAGTTTATTATATGTTGTAATAATATTATATATGTTAAAGAAACAGTATTGAGTTCAGACTAATGGTTTATGATCTATATATATAAATAAATATTTAAAATAAAGTTACCATGTAACAATTGTATCTTCTTTTATGTGATAAAATATTTAGTAGAAAATGTACATTTATTTGTCGCTAAAATTTAGGAAAGCTATATATTTATTTTGATTTATCTGCGATGACAAGCTCCCATTTTATATTTACTATTATTTAGGATGTGTCTGACTTGTTTGGAGCCGATTTGCCAATGGAAGGAGAAACTGGATTGTTTAAATGGAGAGACGGTCCGTTACTTAAAGCTCTTAAGAATGAAGAATGGGTAATTTTTGATGAGGTAAAAATTTTGTGGTGTTTGAATTCTAAAATGAATGAATGTTGTTGTTGTTGTTATTATGTACATTATTTTATATAAAAAATGTTTAGTATCATCCTGAAGTTATTTATATCAATAACAATTTAAGCCTCAAACCTTTCTTAATATATGCACCTAAAATAAATGTGTAAAAGAAAAAATAAATTAGTTTGAATTCTAAAATGAATGAATGTTGTTGTTGTTGTTATTATGTACATTATTTTATATAAAAAATGTTTAGTATCATCCTGAAGTTATTTATATCAATAACAATTTAAGCCTCAAACCTTTCTTAATATATGCACCTAAAATAAATGTGTAAAAGAAAAAATAAATTAGTTTAAGGTTGTTTAACATACTTATTTAAAATATAATTATAAAGAAACTTGCAGTTTTGTATTTTTTAATTCGAACATGGTGAAGTCCTTATTCAGTAGGGTGCATTAAAATTATGAACAAAAATAAATCTCAATCTTCATATGTAATAATCTTGATAATTAATAATAAAAATAATTTAAGAAAATAAAAAATCTCTTGGTTTAACAAATTTCATATAAAAAAAAAAATTACTTCAGGTCTATATTTTTCCCAAAGGTACTAAAGTAACCAAAGTTTTTTTTATTAAAATGAATCTTTATCCCTTTTATATATATATATATATATATATATATATATATATATATATATATATATATATATATATATATATATATATATATATATATATATATATATATATATATATATTAGAAGAGTATAGTTTCATATACAATAGAAAGAGCTGTTAAAAACTAAAAAGTTAAATCTTAAAAATAAATCTTACAAATAAACAGTTAATTCAAATTAATTTTTTTTTAAATTTTGTTCTATTGTCCCTATGTATCAAAAAACAGACAAGGTTTCTGTCAACACTGAAATAATTTGTTTGAAATCATTGATTTCAGTGATACATGGTAGGCACTCTTCTCAAATCCCTATTCCAACATTGAGGATTCATGTCCTCTGACTTTATATGAATCAGTGAATGTTAAAAGGAAGTCCAACTATGAAAACTTTTTGGAAACTAAATAGAACTTTATTTTCCCCTGTAGTAAATTTTTGTTAATGGTTTAATAATTTTTTTTGTGAAGAGGATAATGTTTTTTACCTTCAAAAAAAAAGTTATTGAACCATTAACAAAAATTTACTAGGGGAAAATGCAGTTTTTTTTAGTTTCTCGAAAGTTTACATTATTGGACTTCCGCCCTTTTAATATTTACCGATTCATATGCAATAGGATATTTAGGGATAAGCAATATTCTGTAATAATATAATAATAGCTTGTACAATATTCTGTAACTACAACATGATAATAATCCAAATATTATAGTAGGGTACATTACCTTGGTAGTAATGCTTCCTGCAATTAAAAAATGTTTTTTTCAGTTCTTATACCTATAGTTTATACAGTATTCTTTACCCTATAGTCTATACAGTATTCCATACCTTATAGTTTATACAGTATTCTGTACAACAACTATTATACTTTTATGTGTTTTCAGAGAACATGATAAAATTAATTGAATAATAAAGAAATTTCTCATGAAAACAATTTCACTGATTAAATTTTGAGTAAGAGAAGCAAAATTATAATAAAATGATTAAGTGTATGGATATTCAAAATGGAATTCTAAATTTATTAATGTCATTTTAATTTAATTTATGTTATGCACATCACATATAATAAACTCATAAAATATGTGATATTACTACCTAATAGCACTGGGAGCATCAGCAATATACATACAAATTATAGTAGTTAAGTTGCTTATAATCATTTTTTATGATTTACATATTATTTTAATTTCTATATTTAATAAAGTTTTATTTTAAATCTATATTAGTATTTTAAATCTATTTGTTTTAAAAATCGAATAATAGAATAGTAATGAAGATAAAAATATTAATACTTTTCAAAAAATACAAAGGTTAATAATGTAAGCAACAAAAGAAATTGTTTAAAGAAGTTTCTTAAACATTTTGTTTTAGTTAAACCTTGCATCACAGTCTGTGCTGGAAGGCCTGAATGCATGTTTTGACCACAGAGGGGAGGTATATGTTTGTTATTGTATGATAATTGTTGGAGTTACACAAAAAATTTAGTTAACATTGTTTTGTTTTTTTGTATTGTCTTTTTCTATTTACTTAGTAGATTTTGATTTGATCACTACTGTTAACTATTATATGAATATACTCTTTTTTTTTTTTAAATTTCTTTCCAGCAATTAAAAAAAAGTATCCACCATTTGCAATGTCATTGCAAAGAATATTGGGAATATTTCAAGCATCATTAACTAACATTTTATAAGCTTGATTGCAAAAATGAAATTTTTTTAAATCTTATGCTGGATTAAAGTTGAGTTAAAATTAGCTGAGAGTAATAACAATTTAGAAGCTGCTAGAGAAAATATTATCTTATTATCATAGAAAAGCTTATTCAACTGTGGAATAAGGTGCTTACTGATATACCAATAACCAAACATGCAAGGTTAGGCAAAAATGGAAAAAATGAGCTTTTTGAGTTGGCTTTGAGGAGGTGGCAATAGATTTATAATCTCGAGAGAATCCATTCATTTTCATGCTCTTTAACTTAAAAAGTGACCAATACTAAACCAACCATTTATTTTAACATTTAAAGCATCACTTGGATGGTGTACAAGGTTTATAAATAAGAATTTCTTAACACTTTGACAGTGGAAAAATATTATTCATTGAAATTTTTCAGTGTTTTGGAAGACTGTTTTTATTTCATTCTTAAATCATTATTCTATGGGCAAAAGATTGACTAGACATTCTTTTTTTGGATCATTGGTACTTAGATCATTGATATTTGGATCATTTTTGTATTTGGATAATTTTTTTTTTGGATCATTGGTTCATACCAATATGGTTCCTTGAGTTGTTCTATTCAGATATTGGGTCCAATATCTATTATATATTCTATTAGTTCTCTTTCTCTATCTGGTTTAAAATTCAAGGAAATGTTTCTGACAATCATTAAGCAAATGTAAGTCTATTTAGTTTGATTCATTTAGAGTGAGATAATCAAACATTTTATATTTATCATCTTGATAGCCCAAATACTAAAGTTATTTATCATCTTGATAGCCCGAATATTAAAGTTATTTATCATCTTGATAGCCCAAATATTAAAGTTATTTATTATCTTCATAGCCCGAGTATTAAAGTTATTTATCATCTTGATAGCCCATATATTAAAGTTATTTATCATCTTGATAGCCAGAATATTAAACTTATTTTATAGTTGTGCTTACATGGTTAAAAATCTTTTTATATAAAAAGAAATATTTGAAATAATTTATTACCCTGTAAAAAATTCATTATTTAATTTTTCATATATAACATAAAGGAAGATTCTATCAATTGTATAGCTGGTTAAATAATATTTAATCATGGTTGTATTAATTAAGAAGATTTTTATTTTTACAAAAATTGTGACTGTTTTAAGTTCAAAACAACAATTTAGTCCAAATAAACTTGATAATTCTATTATTCATGATGATGGTTTAACAACTTTTTTTATTTAACCTTGGCAGAAATCTGCAATTTTTACACTATCAAAGCAGATAGCTGTTCTGCAATGTTTATAGATTTGAAATTATTTTTCTTAAAGCCTATTTAGTTCATTTTGAACAGGAGTGTATGTGAGTATTTGGGTACATTGATACTGACTCTATGATACTCTCATTGGTACTTTCTAGATTTAACATTTAGAAATGGTTTAATTTTTTTTTAGATTTGCTTAATGAGTGTTAGTGTTAATTTGAAACACCTGGTAGTTGAGTCCCAAATTTGTTTATTTTTAGATAAATACAACAAAAATTTTTAAATTAATAATTTTTAGACTAATAAAGTAAACAAATATCTTAAGAGTAATAAAAGAAAATTTTTAAACTAATAATTTTTAGGTGTGTGTGGGGGGGGGATGACTAAAAAGACAAAAGTTGTTGAAAGTCAAATGAACATAAATATGAACTTTAAATTAAAAATGAAATAAAATTAAATGTCATAAAAAAAAGATCAAAACTTAACACAGATTTTTTTTCCCTTAAATTTTTGCATTTTCTGGTTGAAATTTTGAACTGGTTTAGAAAACATAAAGTAGATTTTGTTGAAAACACTGCAATCCACCTAATTGTCCCAAAATATGTCCTATTGAAAGATATTGGCTATTGTCAAAGGAAAACTATTGTAAAATGATGGTAATGTAAAAGAAGCTAAATTCTTCAAAATTAAATGGATTAGAGCTACCAAAAAAGTCCAGCTGAAGACCATGCAAAAGCTGATGTTGAGTGTAAAATGCAAAGTACATGCATTCTGGTGTACACAACTTTACTAACTTATTTAAGTGATATATAAAAATTTAATACATGTACTTTCAAGATACATATAACATTCGATATCAAAATAAAATAGTTAATTTAATATTCTTTGAAATTCAGTGCATATTTTTCTGGTACATGTCTTGAATGTCACATAAACCATATCAAAATACAGTTTCGGGCATGAAAAAAAGGAGGGTTTTTTACTTTTCTTTTTGTTCTTAATCATTCTATACCTGAGGTTTTCAAATCTGGCATGCTAGTCTTCTCCATAAGTTTTCTTTAATGACAAAGAAAACTTATGGAGATGTAGAAACTTTTTTCTTCTTAAAAATAAAAATCATTTTAATGTTAGGATTTCTGTAATAACAAGCAAATCTTTGTTAAACATTTTTTCCCTTAATTTTATTTGTTTTAGGTATTTATTCCTGAACTTAATAAAACATTCAAACTTAAACAAGGCAAAACAAAAATCTTTGCATGTCAAAATCCATATCATGAGGGAAATGGAAGGAAAGGTTTACCAAAATCTTTTCTTAATAGATTTACAAAGGTAATTAGTTAAAAAGTTATTCTTTATACTAAAAATTTTAAAAATTTAGTTTTGTTCCTAATTATATTAGGCAATGTTTTAAAAGAAAGTTGTTTATTTTAAAGAAAGATTGCAGCAGTTTGTTTATTTTTAGGTATATGTAGATATGTTGACCAAGGATGATCTACTTTTAATTCTGAAGTCATTGTTTGAAAATATTTCGGATAATCATATTACAAAAATGGTTCATTTTAATCAAAGTGTATGGTTTATTGAAGATTTATTTTTTAATTTTTTTTTTCAATTTTTGAAAAATATTTTATTAAAGCACAAGCAAAATAGTGTACAAATAATATAATTTTTATGAAGTAAATTTGTATTTTTTTATTATTTGTATTAATTTTTATGAAGTTATATTTGTATTTAATTCTACATAATTCAGTGTTTCACGGAAACATGTGTGGTTGCATCCCTTAACTGATCATGCATATAGTTTTTTGTTTGAACATGACCATTGAACATTGACCATGGCTTTTTTCATGTTTTAAAAATTTGCTTATTTTAAATATGGAAAAACCAAATTAAACCAAAGAAAATTAAAGTAAAAACAAACAACATTAACCTAAAATTCTAAAACAAATTTTATGAAATGAGAAAAAAATTTATAAGAAAAAAAATGCAATTACTTGAAAAAAGATAAGAAAAAAAAAATGCAATTACTTGAAAAAAGTAAAAAAAAGGTAAGCTATAAAAATAACTTGTCTTTTTTAATTTAAAAACATTTCACTAAATTTGTAAAATTTGTAAAAATTTCACTAAATAGACTTAAGAAAAGAACAAAGTTTCAAACTTGTTCAATCCAAATTTAATTACTTCAAAGCTTTATTTTTTAAAAAATTCAAAACTTTGACATTTTCAAATGTTTACGTAAAGCATCAAAAAATAAAAAGGTTATGCTATATAGAATTTGAACCCATGCCCAAAAATAAGGTATTTGCCTGTAGATCTTTGTCTTATTAATTACAATGCTAACATACCAAGGGTACAAAAAGGTTATTGCATTTAAACTTTTTTCATGTTTAAATAATATTTCTCTGCACACTGTGATGAGTGGAACACTTAAATTGTTATAAGTATTTTTTTTTCAGGTTCATTTTTTATTTATTTTCTCATTTATTAAGATTTTTTTAGTTTTTTTTTTCATCATATTTATCATAACATGCTAAGTGCCATGGTCAAGTTTTCAAAACTGATCACAAATAAAATATTTTATTTGTGGTCAGGCAAGGCATGCAAATGCATGTGTCTCCTGTGAAAGCCTTATAAATATTACACAATTTAAATGATATTTGAATTTTTGTTCAATTATTATTTTGCATTTAAGTTTATTGCATTTAGATTATTTTAGTTTTTAAATCTTACTATATGAAGTTTTTAACAAAAAATAATTTTCTTCTAGTTACACAAAGAAGTTATTGTTGAGTCTAATTGGGGGAAAAAGGGAAGTCCTTGGGAGTTTAATGTGAGAGATCTTATAAGGTGGTGTGAACTTTTGGAAAAAAATCAAGTAATTGAGTTATTAAAATAGTTATATAAATATATATATATATATATATATATATATATATATATATATATATATATATATATATATATATATATATATATATATATATATATATAATTATTTGTTAATTATATATATATTTTTTTTTGTAAAGAGGTATTTTAGAAATATAACTTGTTGTTTATCACTTAAATTTAAATTTAAGTGATGTTTTTATCAATATTTCCATAACTTTGTATGACTAAAATGCAAATTAAATTTATTTTTAAATTTATCATTTAGGCAAAATAACGATAATGATATTTATAATAAATGATATTGTTATACATATATTATTAATATATGGATAAATATTCTATATTCAACTGATTGATAAGTTTGGTTAATTTAAATTTATTAGTACAATAATGCAAGTTCTAAAGATGTAATGTAATGTAAATCCAAAAAAAATGATAAAACAGTGTGCCTCAAAATTACTTAGTATATTAGATGTGGTTAGCCACTGCAGTATTTTTTTTTATATTTTTTTTATATCAAAATTAACTCCATAAGTTTATGGAGTTAATTTTGATGCTGCTGATATTTTTGGCATTTCAAACATTGGCAACTCTGCATTAGTTTTTTTAATAATAATTATGAATAGTTGTTAGTTAAAAAGAAATTATATTTATCAAGGCAAACTAAGTTGTTTTAATTTTTGTAACATGTGACCATGTCATGATTTATATGACAAGTTTTAAGCAGTTTGAAATCAAGTATTTGAGCCGTTTAAAATGCGAATAATTACTTAGGTGCTCAATTTTTGTTTAAAAACATCTTTGTTTTTTGAACTGCTTTTATTACTTCATTAAGTGGCACTGACCAGAGTGGAAAACAATGTTATGTAATGCGGTTACCTCTAATAAGAGTTAATAATGAGGTACGGTGTCAAATACTTTTTGGAAATCAGCCTATAATTATATATATATAGTTTTATAATTTAATGTATAAATGATAATTGGCTAAAAATTATAGAAAAAATTAGAACCAATTTTTACAAATTGTTTTAGGGAACTCATCCAGGTGATTTTATCTCCATGATATACCTAAATCGAATGCGAACTGTTGAAGATAGAGAAAAGGTAAAACTCTCCATAACTTGTTATAGTTTAAAATCTGTATTTTTATTACTCTGTTTACAAGGAAAAAATAAAAACTAAATAGGTTTTTGAGCATGAAGAAGCAGAGTTGAGTGGTCACACTAGATTTATTTTTCTGGATAGAGGCTATAATTCCTTTAAGCTATGATCATAATAGTAATTATATAAAAATCGAGAGTGAGGCAACCTTAAAACAATGTGTCAGAGGTTCAAGCTTTGCTGCTAGAGCAGGTCTAACTACCTTTACCTTTTTTGTATTTTTTTTTTGTTTTTGTTATTCACCTCCTCAAGGCCAAAAAGGCCACTACAGATGAGGAGGCTACTTAATAGTGCTTATAACCCTCTCTCAACTCTATAACTCCGAAACACGAACCTTGGCAAACAAGCCCGCTGCGCGAAGAAACAAGTTGAACGCGGTACTACCAGGGACATGGTGGGGATTGATCTCAGAACCTCTTGCTTATGAAGCGAGCGCTTTACCACTACATTACTACTGTAATTAATTATTTTGCACCTAAAAGAGAAAGACCATCATTAGAAGACCCTGCTCAATCATAAAAATTTGTTCTATTCAAGGACCAACTTTTGTATGTTTTGTAACTTAGGTAGGGAATAGAATCAGGAATAAAAGATGTATAACAACCATGATAAAGATAAGCAACCCTAGTAAATTTTGCAATGAATTGAATAAATTGTTTATTTGACTACTTTATTTGTATTATAATATGGTTGGATATATTTTATTTTCATTGAAGGTCAATAATAAAAGATAATTGTAAACTAAAAGGTGCGCAAAGAGTTTTACCATTTAATAATATCAATATTGTTACAATATAGAGTAGTTAAAAACAAATGATTTTTTTATTAAAATTCATTTGTAACTACAACTCCAAGCTATCAAAGAGGAGGTCACATTCAAGATTGGCTGCCTGTTCTAAGCTATTAATAAGTAATGCAGTAGTGGTGTAGTGATAGAGCACTTAAAGAGTATTAAATTTGCTATACATCATAATTTTTGTTGAAAGTTTTTTTTTCAAAACTTCAATGAGTGAGTATTTAATATTAACAATTGAGATGAGCTGTAAACTATAACATATATTTCTACATTAAGCAATCATGACACTCAAATGTAAATTATAACATATAGTTCTACATTAAGCAATCATGGCACTCAAATGTGAATTAGGAAACAAATTGTTACACAACTGTGAAATATGAAATTGTGATCAACTACAAACAAAAAAGATTTTTTGTTTATTAAGAAGTTCAATATTTTCATGGTATTAATATTTTTGTATTTTCACTTTTATATCTTGTTGATTAAATCCATTGCGCTAGTATCGTTTTAGTAAGTCTTTTATTAAAGTTACTTCTTTTTTTTTTGGCATTTACCCATCTTCTATCATATAATTACTTTGAACTATAAAGTTCTAAAAATAACTTTATTTTTTTAATATGAAGTGTCATTTTTTTAAAAAATCTTTACAATGTTTATAAATGTTTACAATGTTTGTAAAAATATGAAGTTTGACAAAAATCTTTTTTTCTTCAAACAGATATTGTTGTTATATGAAAGCATTTTTCAAGACAAACATATGATACAACGAAGAAAAACAAGTCAATGTTTGTTTGAACTTGACCAGAAAAAATTTAGAGTAAGAATTTATTAAAATATGTTATTAAGATTTATTATTATTAAGACTTATTTTAATAATATAATAGATCTTTTTTTTATATGAATGCTTTATTTACATATACATTATTTTATTTTTATTTTTTATTAGTTCATGAATAATTTTTTTATTTTTTTTAGGTTGGCTTTTCTGAATTAATTCGCTCTAAAAAAACAATAAGTAGCAATACAAGTTTACAGCTTTTGCGATGTTTTTTACCTTATTTGGAAACTATCATGAAATGTATAGAAATGAATTGGATGTCCATATTGGTATTCAAGTTATTTAAAATGTTTTTATATTTTTATGGTTTTTTTTAAAATATGTATTGCATTAGTTACTAAAATCACTTTGGTGTATGTTTTAGTGTTAAAAAAGTGTATCTTATAATGATTTTAAGGTATATTTTTGTTTTAAAAATGGGTCTATCTATCCTAAATAAACTTAAAATTCCAAAAAACCAGAACTTGTTTTTTAACATGTAAACATATACAAAACATAAAATGAGTTAGTTAATTCAACGTAATACCTAAATATAAATTAGTATAAAGTTTAATAATTTTATTTTTATTTTAAAAAGGTTGGATATGAATGCAGTGGCAAGACAAGCATTGTGCATCTTTTATCTTATCTCATTGGACATCCGTTGTATGTATTATCTATGAATTGCAGTATGGATACTATGGATATTATTGGTGGTTTTGAGCAGGTTTTTAAAAGATTTTTTATATGCTTTAACTTTTAGTTGTAGTAGGTAAGGCACAATAGTTTGTGGAAACCTTGGCATTACTGGCGATAGTTAGATTTGAATGATGGGTTTATATAAATTTTTTATTTGATTAATTTATTTTCATTGTAGTATTTAGTTTGATTTGTAGTTTGAGTTGTTAACATGAACAAGATAAATTAATTAAAAATAAATTAAATAAAAATAAGGATGAATAGATACATTTTTTGTTTGACTAATTTATTTGCATTATAATATTTAGTTTGATTTGTTGATATGAATAAACTGTTTAAAGTTTACAATAACAATTTTTTTTTAAAGGTTAGTAATGAGTTGATTAATGATGAACTTTTACAAAGTTGCATACAAGAAGTTGAGCAAGTTATATTGTTTTGTATAAATAAAAGTTTTATCAACATTGCTGAATCACTTATTTTTGAAAGAGAAAAGCTACAAAACATATTAGGTATTATTATTGTGATTTTTGTATAGTCACCAGTTTAATCTGTTTAAAAGCATTCCTGTGGCATGTTTAAAAAAAAATCGGGTCAGCCCAACTTTTAAGAAATAAAGCAGCCCTGTGGCATGTAACTAGCTGTGGGGACATCCCCATTTTTAGAAATACAAGTTTAAAAGTAATAAAGGTAAAAAAGTTAAATAACAATAACTTATTGTATTGTATAATACACAATGTATGCAACACACAATGTATTGCAATTGGTATATTAATATTAAAGCACTCTGAATGATTCTCATTCAGATGAAGCTCACAGAATGAAGCTGAATGATTCTCATAATTCTTATATCATTTATATTTCCTTGCTTTCGAACATTTAACATTTTCCTACAAAATCTTTTTGGCAATATTTGCTTACAATTTTGTCATCTTTACTCTTCAAATTTTTATAAAGATTCTTTTTTTGTAACTTTTTGTCGTTTTGAATTGTTGACAGAATTTAAAAGGTATTAATTATATATAACACAATGTAAAAAGTATCAGTTAGTTACAATAACATGTTTATGTTTTACTTTTGTAATATTATATTTTTTTTTAGAAAAAAAAGAAAAGTCTTTAGTTGATGCGATCTATAACATAATGTTGGTAGTTACACAATTAACACATTCACTTGAATACAACTCATATAGTTTAGGTTTTTATTTATTTTTTATTTTTTTGAGTTCTATGCAGCCCTCGGAATTAGGGTCGGCATTTAGCAATGCTGACCTAACTGCTGACCTTAAAGTATTTGAGGTCGGCTAAAAATTGCCGTCCTCATTTCTATGCTTTATGGTGATTCCTTTGTGTCAAATTTTTTTTGCCGACCTCTAACAGTTTGAGGTGGGCAAATTATTGCCGACCTCATTTTTCTTTATTATGAGGGTTGTCTATGTTATATTAAATTAATTTATGAAAATGTTTTTACATGAATTAGCAATTGATCTAAGGTTAAATGTGTAAGAAAATGTGTTTTTTTTTTATGTTTTTGCATTATTGATTCTTTTAATTAAAGATGTTTTACTTGAGAAACTGACTTCTGTCAAAAAAGAAGTTCATACAGAAACACAAAGTGGAAGATTTGTCTGGGTGGATGGTGTTTTAGTAAATGCAATTAAAAATGGTTATTGGTTGTTAATTGACAATGCCAACTTCTGCAGGTGTTTAGTTTTATTATCAGTTAATAATAATTATTAGTTATTGTTGTTAACTGTTGTTATTATTGCTGTAATAATTATTATTATTTACAATTTTAGTTTCTAATTATTTATTATTTATTGTTGTAATTTTTTTTTTTTTACTTAAATTAAACTTTTTGAGTTATTTATCTAGAGTTTTTACGGATGAGAAAATCCTGGAATAGAATTGCTTTTTGTCTTGTATTTGCTGGTTAATGAGAATTAATAAAAATAATTTTAAACCACTAAGCATACTTTGATTGAAATTTGTTAAAAGTATTTTATTGGGCTTGTGTTCATTTTGTAGCAGGATTTGTATGTAACAGTTAGTGCTGCCAGAACAGCATTATATACTTTCTTATATTTAGTTCTTTTAAAAAATTTGTTTACCTTTTTAAAATTGTTTATAGTTATTTCCAATAATTTTGAATGATTTAATAATTAAATTTAATTTAGATGATTTAATAATTAAATTTATTTTCGATAATTTAATATTTAAATTTAATTTAGATGATTTAATATTTAAATAAAAAGTGTCATTCCAAATCATAATGGTTTAGTTAAATGTTTTGAACATCTTTTTTTATGTTAGTTTCATTAATTAAAACTTAGATTATTAAATTAAAATCAATACAATTTAAACATCATCAAAAAACCATGCAGCATTCAAATTCAAGCCTTATCAGTAAATAAATGTCATGACTCCTGACCATTGTAGCTACAATGGTCAGGAGTCATATGCTTCATGACAGTAAACAGTTTTTATTTAGATAAGCAATATTTATCTGAGATATGGGCAGTGACAAAGCTACACAGCAGACATCCTGTAAAACTTATGTAAAGCGTTCGATTGCTTTTAATAGGTATTTTATAGGATGGAGGAGTTGTTTCTAAACGAATTTCTAGTATTGTTTTTAGAGCTGCTCAAAACTCTTCAGTTCTATTAAGTTCTGTGTTCTTCAAAAAAATTCTCTTGTTTCAGTTCTATTAAGTTGGATCTGTGCTCTTCAAAAGAATTCTCTTGTTTCAGTTCTATTAAGTTCTGTGTTCTTCAAAATAATTCTCTTGTTTTATTTCTCCTTCTGTTAAACCTCTTGCTCACACAGCATAAATAAGTGTGATCTTTGAACAATTCTTGTTTTCTGAATCACTATCAGCAACATGAACTACAAAAAATTCACATGATATTGCTTTTTGGTTTTATTGAGTTTATCATGTCTATTTTTATTGGCCATCTAAATAAGTTTGTAATTATTTTTCAAAAAGCTGTCAGGTTCTAAGGAAATTTTTATGTTTTTGTAGCATTTGTTATATTTAAGAAACAAAACTTGTCTTCATTTGCCATCAGAAAGCAGCCATGTTTAATATCCTCATTATCAGCTGCGAGAAACAGCTAATTTTCTCGAAACGCTTTTTCTTATTTGATCATTTCCTTTTGACATTTTTGGCTAAGTCGCTTTGCTGTCTAGTTCATTATTTATTGAATTCTAATCAAAAATGAACTTATTTACAGTAATACTCTCACACTAAAAACAAATAGCATGCCATATGCTCTTAATTTTTTTCAGATCTTCTAAAAGTATGATTGCTAATTGCAAATTCTCTTGGAGCTTCTTTTACCATGGTTGGGGTTTGCATTTTTAATTAAATCTAAAAGAATGATTTTTATTAAGAATATGTATGAAATTTTTAACTACATAAAAAAAATAGAGTTTGGATTTTAAATTAAAAAGGTTAATAAGTAATTGCATAAATAAATATTTATAAATTAATAAGTTATAAAAACATAATAAAGATTAAATTAACCAGATTTAAGTGATTATTATATGATTTGTTATATGGGATTTAAATTATATGGGTTGTACATACAAATACAAAACAAAAAAAAGGTAGTTATAGTTTTATAAACATTACTTTAATTAAATGGAGTAAATTTCTTAAAATTTTACCAGCTTCACTTGCATGGCTAGTTAGTTTCTTTATAATGGCCTTCTTCAAAGTACTTAATACAGCTAGCTGCAAAGTGTAGACAGCACATTTATGAAGGTATATAATATTTATGCTACTGGCAACTCTTGTTACCAAGGCTGGTGTTATCTACTACATAATACTACTTAAAAATCGACATTGTCAGTTACCTTAATGGTGATAATATCATCAAGTTACACACCAATTTTATAATCATGAATTAAAGCTTTTAAAAATTAATCTTTTGCTATGAGCAAATTTATTTGCTTAGGTGCAAAACCCTTTAAAATGTGAAGTGCTACATATAGATGGCTGTAAAATTTGCTTTTCGTTGAACATGCTACTTAAAATTATGTTTGCATAACAATCCACAAAAACAAAAGCAAAAGAAATTGTTATCACAACTATTTTTCTATTGAACACGTTAGAACAAAATGTTATAATGTGTTTCCTATTATTATCTCTAGTAAGTTAGTTAAATTGAATTGATTTTAAAAGTTTCATTTTCACATCATTTCAATGCACATTAAGTAGATGTCACTGTATCATTGTTCTATACCTAAACATAAAGATAATCTTTAAAAAGTGCAAAGGCTTACCCCCACTTATATAAAAATCAAAAATTAGTTTAAGTTCTTTTTAAAATTTTTTTTTGTCAATATCTTAACAAGTGTTAGCATAATGACTGTGTCATAATAACTGTGTCAACTTTTATGAAAGTGTTAGCATAATGACTGTGTCAACTTTTATGAAAGGAAATTTGATTATAAATTTTTTTTCATAAAAGTTATGTATATTCAGGGATTCATATGCATATTAAAGGATTTCTAGAGTCCAAAAATTTATGGGCTCCTAAGTATGTGGGAAAAAAAAGAGGCTCTGAATTCCATCTGTATTTTCAGTTTCAAAATGAAATACTTTTATTTGAAAAAGTTTCAAATAAAAGAATAAGTTTTACAACTACAAATTACTCCAATAATTTTGTTTAATGAGATATGAAATATTTTTATGCATTTTATTAAATTTAGGAAAGCCATAAAAGTTTATTTAAATTGGTTTAGTGTACTTATATAAAATTAAATTAATAAAAAAAATGTTTAATTTGTTTAATTTGTTGTGCTTTGTTTTTGATATTGAAATTTTTTTAAATATTTAGCTCAGCTGTACTAGATCGATTAAATGGTCTTCTGGAACCAGGAGGTGTATTAACAATTGATGAAAGAGGAGTTGTAAATGGAGAAGTTATAAGTATTAAACCTCATCCAGATTTTAGGTGAGGACAAAGTTTATGTATGAATTTTACAATAAACATTGCAGTAATCATACCATATTACCATCAAAATAGAGTGAAAATCAAGATTACAATTGGTAAATTTACAAAATGGTAAAACAATATGCACAAAATAGCTATATATTGTATATTTTTGTACTGCTATAGATTTGATATGTTTTACAGCTGCTTGTAAATAGTGATCGATCAAATTTCTGTTTCAGTATTGGTTTTGGCCAAAAATTTCAATTTCAACTGATATTGAAATTTCAGTTTTGGTACTTTTTATAAATTTGATAAGAAGCAATGTTTTAAGCTCATTGTTTACAAATTACTTAACTTTTTAGTTAGTAAATAGGGTGTATCTGTCTGCTTTTTAAAAATATCAAAACCACAAATAATCAAATCGTTGCAGTGCACATAATATTTTGAAATTCGCACTAATAACATTTTGTTTAAAAAAACAAATCTGGTTTAAATTGATTAAATAAAAAGTGAACGATGATGTTATCTTTTAGTTATTCTTATAGATTTTTCTGAGTATTTTTCTTATTATTTATTTATGATTATTAATTTATGATTATTAATTTATTTCTAGCTGTCGAGACCTGTAAAATACGGGTCTTTACCAAACTGACCATTTGCCAATAATTCTAAAAAATTGCTTTAAGAGCAAAATAAACTTAATGCGTGACCTTTTCTGCATATGTAGAGCTTATAAGAGATTTATAAAATGGTTTGTTTTTCTCCTAAAAGCATATCATTGATAGCTCAGTGATTTAGTATGCTATTATTAGTGTCGTTTCAGGTTCAAGTCCTCTCCTTAGCAGAATAAATTTTGAAATTTTTTCAATCTTGTTGTATATATTCATAGTAAAAAAAAAAGAAAGCAAAAATATTATTGAAAAAAAAATTGTTTAAACTAAATATTCAGGTATACTAGTTCAATACCTATTTTATATAATTATATTATATAAAATAGGTATTGAGCTAGTATACCTGAATATTTGGTTTATTTTAGTTTGGCATATGACTGTTTCGGTCAATTATTACTTGTAAAACTTTTATGTCCTGTTTTGACTCTATTGTTTTTAAACAGCCTTGAGCAGTGAAGCTATTTATTTATCTCTCGAGAATAGAATATCAAATTGTAATAGCAAGCACATTTAAGTTTACTTACATATTTTAATACTTTAAGATACTAAGCCATACTTTAAGATGGGTGCAATTATGCAACAATGAGTGGATATGTGACAGTTGCACCAAACCAAATCATCTTGTTGTGTTGTGACTTATGATAAAGATGATTGCTACAAGTCCAACATTAAAAAAATTGATTTCATATGAAACATGTTTCTGCTATTTGAAGACTCGTTGGATATCAATCATTGATGTTTTGTTTTTATGTAGGGTGGTTTTGTAGATATTGGTATAAGAAAATGCATGGTTTTAATTTTTACAATGTTTTTTTTGCATAAACTGAGCTGAAATGTCAGGTTCTACACAAAATGTGCTTCTTGTTATCTGTCTTAACAAATAATAGGAAGTGTTAGCTGTTAAAGACACAAAGAGAAGTGTTATCTTAAGGAGCTTTTTTTTCCAAACTAGAATGTGTTAATCTAACAATAAGCTAAAAAAAAATTAAAGTTTTATGCTGTATTTAACTTTACCCAATTAATTCTTACCCTCACCAATTTTTAAAAGTATGCTAATGTCCTAGCAACATTAGAAAATCAAAGTTTTTGGTCAAGAACATTTTCGGAATGTAAGAGAGTATGACAAGCTGTTTTAAAAAAATTTTTAATAGTGTTCATTTTCATCCTAGTGGATATGACCCAACTACAATAAAGTGAATTGTATCATTATTAAATACTACACCTAATTATTGTTCATGTAAAATTATTTTTGTCCCTTTTTACTCCCAATATTTGTTCTTAGACTATTTATGACTATGAATCCTAAATTTGGTGAAATTTCAAGAGCAATGAGAAATCGAGGAGTAGAGATATTTATACTTTCAGAGGTATACTTGAGATTTTTCAAATCTCTTTTTATATATTATGCATTATATTATTTTTGTATTATTTTATTGTTTAGAATGAGGGAGTGATAAAGGATGAGTTTGATACAAAGTTGTTAATGCAGTCTGTTAAATGCAATGATCTAAGTCCATATAATCTCTCATTGATTCGTAATAATGTAGACTCTAAAAATGGTTATGATTATTATTATTGATAATAATATTAATAGTAATGATGATGATGATGATGATGATGATGATGATGATGATGATGATGATGATGATGATGATGATGATGATGATGATGATGATGATGATGATGATGATGATGATGATGATGATGATGATGATGATGATGATGATGATGATGATGGTGATGATGATGGTGATGATGATTTCAGCTTTATGTTTTTTTTATTAGTTTTACAAGCATCAATTGTTAAAGTTTCTCACATCTTTTCAATGTTAACAAAATATGGATTCAGCTACAAAGAAGCATTTTGCACTTGTTTAGAAAATTTTATTTTATTTGATTCAAACATTCAAAAGGTAATTGATTAAATTTAATTTAATTTTATTAAATAAAATATTCTTATATGTTAAAATATTTTCAGCATTTTGCTTTTAATTTATAAAATGTTTTTTTGCTTAAATAAACAATGTATGTTCAATTATATCAACAGTATATACTTAATTATTTATATAAACAGCGTATGTTTTTTTATTTATATAAATATATCTATTAATATATATTAATATAAACAGTATATTTTATTTTGTTAAGGTTATATATTTTGGTAATAGTGAAAGTTGCCATAAACTTTTCATTATCATTGATAGCCTGTTTGTTGAACTTTATAAATAAAAAAGCTTGAACAGAATTCATTCTTATTAGAAAGTAATAAAGAATTCATTCTTATATATCTCATTACTTATTCGCTCATTCTGGAAAACCATAAAAACACATAAAGAGCACTAATTCAGGAAAAACCTGGAAAAGTTATGAGTTTGTTTCTTTATTTTTCACTGAATACTTAAAGAAAATATGTTGTTGTTTTTTTTAGCATTTTCGTAAAATATTTTTTTTATTATCAAATTTTCAACAATAATTTAACTAGTTTTAATAAAAAATATTTGTAATATATGTCTTAAGTAAGTATTCATAAAGTTGTACATTGTTACGTTTAATTCACAGAGCATTGTTACATTCAGTTTACAGATCTGTATTATGAGTCTGCATTATGGAAAAAGTTTTAAAAAGCATTTTAATGAGAGCATACCAAATATTGCTCTAGGCATATTATTAACCAAATATTACTCTGGGTAGGAGAGATAACTTTATTAGAATCACTGCGTTAAATAACAAGTGTAACAAGTTTATATTGTCCCTATAAGAAAATTTCTATGTAATAAGAATATGTCTATGTAATGTATGCGTGTACTTTTATATATAACTTTTGTATTATATAATTATATTTATTTGTTCCTTAGTATACACACTTTAGCTTATTTGGATAAGGCGTTTACTTCATACACGGAATGTCGGTGGTTCGATTCCAACAACTGACAAACTTTTTTGTTTTTCTTTTAAATACCGCTGGTCATATGTTTGCTGTGTAACCATTTATCTTTTCTTATTTGTATATAAAAAAAGTTTTTGCTTTATGTTTTTGAATGATACACATCTCATCACATTCAGATTTCTTATACCATTGAAGCTTTCCAGTGTATTTTCTTAATAAGACACACACATACTTAGTTTTTGTTTTATAAAAGTGTCGTATTGCAAAACAAGTTCAGTTTGCTTTCCTCTTTAAAAAAATAAAATATAGGAAAATCATTCTTTTTAATGTCGACTTAAAACTTTTTTTTTTGCTTCACCTTATCTAATTTTGTTGCTTAAAATAACAAGCGCTCTAAAGAAACAAAAATAAAAACAGTACACAAATTATTTTAATTATTAATTTCTTGTTATTTTTTTCTATTTAATTTTTTTTTAATTTCCTATTTTGTTAGTTTTTGTTTTTTTGTTTTTGAAACTTAGTTTTTTCAGCAATCATTAATATAATAAAACTTGCAAATGGCTGTGATCAAGTTGTGTAAAATAAAATACTCATATGTGGTCATACAAGATGAAAAACAGCACACGTTTCCTGGGAAGGCTTAGTGTGTGTGTTAGTGTGTGTGTTTTCAAAATTTGGTAGAGGAACTTAGTGTACCTAAAGCCAGATTTTTCAATGCCCAAATTCAAGGCCCCAGACTTTTCTAAAATTGGTGAAACTAATATGATCACATCTCTATTCTAATGACTTTGTATTGGTATAAGTATATTGACTTAAACTATAAAAGTCCGTCATGTAAAGGATTTAAAAATTTGTGACCCTAAGTACAATAAGCTTTTTTAAAATTGTACCTAGGGCCACTAGCTATTGTACCTAGGGCTGCTCTTGGAAAATTAGATCCATAATAAATTGTTAACAAATTGATAACTCCATAATAAACCGATAACAAAAGTTAGACATAAATTTGATTAAAATTTTTTTTCAATCATAAATTGTTTTCAACAAATTTATCTATAGTTAATTGAACTATTAGTCAATTTTATTATTTATTTAAAAGTTGCCACTAAATAAATGACAAAATTGACTAATAGTTTTGAGCGAAATTGACAAATAAGTTTATGCGTAAAATAGTAGTCTCAAAACAACCAAGAGAAAAAAAATTCTGCACCAATCAAAATTCAACAATCTACCTCATAACCAAGCAAATTTTTTTCACTTATATGGCCCTGATGACAAATGATAGCCTCATAAAAAATATCATCTATTAACAAGCCCAGACTAGTTTACAACTAATCACCTCACTGATAAGTATTACTTTAAATTTTATAGTTTTCAAATAAAATGAGGTGGTCCTAGGTACACGAACTTCATCTATATCTCTATATTCACCTATATATAGAATTTTTTTGCCACAAAATGATGACTCGTATATTTGGAAAAATTATTGTTGCCTAATGTATATAAGCATAAAGTATATCAGATAATGTTAATAATTAAAATATAGGTAAATAATAAAAAAGACTTTGTTTATACAGTTGCGTTTACTTTCAAAATACTGTTTATCCAATTAGAGTTTATTAGCAAAATGCAGTATTCCCATTTTATTGAAATAAATATCTGCATACCGTATATTATCGAAAGTTTATAAACTTAAAGATACCTAAATAATCATAATTAATTTCATTTAACATATTGTATAACTCTAAATGTTTTGGTTACTAGAGTAATTTACAAGAACATTGTTTACATTTACATAATCTATTTTAATGACAAAATCGTTTTAATGATGTGAATGTAAACAATGTTCTAGTAAAGTAATGCAAACAATAAATTTTTAAAAGTCACAAATTTGAATTTAAATTTATTTTGGAGAGTTAAATTAAAAAAAAAAAAACCATAATATTTATTTATTTTATATTTAATTTTAAAGTTTGAAATTAAAGTTTTAATTATAACGTGTACACTAGGGTTATGACTTTATTTCAACCTCATGCTCCTGTACTGTAGTTTAATGATCTTTTACCTCAAAAGCAGGAAATTTCTTTTGATTAGTCATAACCCTAATCAATACTTATGTCAAAATCGATTTTTCATTGGCGGGGTGAACTTTTTTCGAAAGATATGCAAATAATAGTTCATTTCCTGCTTTTTAGGTAAAAGTTCATCAAACTACAGTACAGGAGCATGAGGTCGAAATAAAGTCATAACCCTAGTGTGCACCTACTTTCCTAACCTACCTACCTAACCTACTTTCCATTTTATTGAATGTTAAAAAGCAAAATAATTCTTCAAACAAAAATTAACTATTATCTTCACTAGGGAGTGCATTGCCTCTAGACTTTTTCAGAAGTGTCTCATAAAGCTTGTGTAATTGTGTCATCCTCACCCACATTTTTCACACAATTTTTTGTTGCTAGGACAGTTTAAAAGTGTCCTATTTCTTTCCCTCCTTAAGTAGGCTATGTGAGGTTGGCTCTGAATGATAGCTACACTGTGCTATTTCCAGAAGGTCGGAATTGACAATTAATTTTTTAGCTTCACTTATTTAAAAGGTTTTTATTGTTTTAAAAATTTTTTAACATCTGCTCTGAAGTCTAAAGCTAACAAATCCTGGCCATAAACAAAAATATTGCATCATCTGGCCATAAACAAAAATATGTCATCTAATAATTTCTCTAAAGACAGAGGTTAGTAAGAACTGTTCATGCTTTTTAATATCCTTCTGAACACAATCAAACACTATCTGCTAGAAGGCAGGAATTTTCTCTTTCAGGAAAGGTATTTTTAAAATATTATTTTTCAATGAAAGAAGCATCAAAACATTATGTTTATGTTCTTGTTTTGTCCATAGCAGGACAAAATAGACAAAAATAGAGTTGATGCATTTGACCATGCATCATTCAGTTTTTTAGTTAAATGATGATGCAAAATTATATTTGAGATTTTGCTGTTTTCAAATTCTAGCCAGGTAAATAAGTTATTTTCATTTAAACATTGTGTTCTGTTGCACTTGTGTATAACAATGGCTAGCACACAAAGACAGAGTTGCTGAAAACAGTAGGCATAAATATATTCAGACAAATAAATGTCTGAATATATTTATAGAATCTCTCTTATCTGCATAGGCAATTAAGTCTGCTTGTCCCATGCTGAAACCAGTAATTGCCAATCCTTAAAACTCTGACTTTATTGCTAAAACAAGAATTATTACAAAAAATAATTACTTAAATTAATTATTGATACTCTTTAAATCAGGCAAGTACTATTAAGTAAAGAAAAAATTTTCGAATTCACCCTATGCCTCGGGAAGTACCATGCTCAAAGTGTTTCTCCATGCAGTAGCCTTTTTTAACCAGATTTAACCAGCCTTGTTTAACGAGGATCATGTTTCTGAGTTAAGGGTAGAGAGCTAGTTGCAAATAAAAATTTTAAAATATTATTAAGTCAAAACCTTATTTAGTTTTTTTTTCACCTTATTAAGTGTTGTAACTGAATGAAGTTCCAACTCAAATGTGAATTTAATAAGAAAAATGTCATAAGAAAAATAAAAATTAAAAAACTGACAAAAAAATGGCACATTTTTTAGTCAAAATTGATGATAATACTTGTGTAATACTTGTGTAATACATTTATTGTTTATTTTCTATTTAGATTGCTTCAGACTTATCATGTGATATGAGTTTATCTAAAGAATTAGTGTTTATAAATCAAGTGCCATCTATAGAAACATTATTAAATTCAACAGAAATTTCAAAATCTATAAAGAATAGTTTACCTATTTGGGCATATTGCAATTCTGATTTCAAATCAAAGGAGATAGCTTTTTTACTTTTCTTTGAGAGAATACCTTTTGAGAATATAAATTTTTGCTTATTATTTTTAATTAAATCATTGAGTGAAATGCTCAAATCTTGTTCATCCACAAACTGGTTATTTGATACTGGATCAGCACTAAGAAATATACTTAAAGAATTAAGCGGTAAGGTTTTCTACATAAGTTTTCGCATTTAAAACTGCTATACACAGTAAATGTTAAACTGCACATGGTAAATATTACCTTAACTTTTTCTTACAGGAGACAACAAATGTTATTCTCTAAAGTGCCTAATAAACAAGGTAAATTCTTTTTAATTTATGTTAATTATATATATATATATATATATATATATATATATATATATATATATATATATATATATATATATATATATATATATATATGTATATGATATATATATATATATATATATATATATATATATATATATATATATATATATATATATATATATATATATATATATATATATATATATATAATAATAATAATTTTATCACGCAGTATACCTTTGTATTTTTTATATCAAGTTGTAATAATTCTTTGTTTTTTTTTCAGGATGGCTCTCACATATCCAAAAGGTATTTTTATTTTAATCAAAATGCTTTATTTTCAAAGACTATTAAAGTAAACTCTGAAAATTCAAGACTAAAATTTTTTAAAATATGTACTTTTAACTTAGTTTTGTAATCATATTTTTAAATAATTTATCAAGTATTCTTATAATTAGTTCATTATCTTCATGTTTCCTTCATTTGATACTTTCATGCATGGTCTTATTAAATACCCCCTCATGTTTTCTTCATTTAATAATCCTTTATTTATTATTCTCATGTTTTTTTAGATTTTTTCATTTTTCATATATTCACAGATTTTTTTCATTAACAAAAGTTTGATTTATATGAATTTTATCAAAATTTAATTGTGTTACAAGGTGGAAGCCATTTAGCAATCATATTATTTGAACTAATCAAAAGTTTTTATATTCCTGTAATATAATGTGGTAGTGATGTAGTGGTATGCGCTCGTCTCATAAGCAAGAAGTTCCGAGTTCGATCCCCACCATGTCCCTGTTAGTAACGCACTTAAGTTTTTTCTTTGCGCAGCGTCCTTGTTCATCAATGTTCATGTTTTGGAGTTATAGAGTCTAGAGAGGATTGTAACCACAACTCTAGTAGCCTCCTCGACTGTAGTGGCCTTCATGGCCTTGGGAAGGTGAATTCAGATTAAAAAAAATAATAATAAATAGTTTTTTTTGAAAAAATTTTGTCATGTTATAATGAGTTTGACACCAAATAACCTGGTGTGATGATTTTAGAAATTAACTATTGGTTATTTGTCTGTTAAGTCAAGACTAATTTTAAAATTAACACATACTTTTTGGACCACAAGCATCACCAAGAAATGGTTGTCTTTGTAGTTTTTTTGTTTACATATGCTTTTCAAGTTGATTAAAGTAATGTATTTTTATTTGCCTAATTTTTTTTTTAACTTTGGCATATAATAATCAGTGTTTTTATATATTATTTGTATTATATTATATATATATATATATATATATATATATATATATATATATATATATATATATATATATATATATATATATATATATATATATATATATATATATATATATATTGTATTATATTATATTGTATATTGTTATATGGTATTTTACTTAGATAAACATCTAAGTTATACAAGTACTAGATAAAAATTTCATCTCAGTTTTATACAAATAATATTTAAAATATGTTTGTTATAAAAGTCTTAGTGACCTTTGGTAATTTTGTTGCAGTAAATTTTGTTGTTTTTTCTGAAAAAAATTTTGCGGTTTGAGTTAATTTTACCCTTGAATATATGGATTATATTAGGGGTGTACCAATTTATCAGCATCGGTCTGCCGATGCATAGACCATTTAGCCGATGCATCGGTGTAGCCATCGATCTTTATAAGCATTGGCCGATGTCAATTATTTTAAAAAAATCATTTTTTTTATTTTTGTGTTTCTATATTGTTTGCAAAATATATTTGTTCCATGAATGAAAATGCATGCAAAGCCTAAGTTATTATATAGACATATCTGCAACCACAAAACCTTTGAATATTTTTTGAACTATTTCTTATCAGGAGCTCCCTGCGTTTAGTGTCTTTTTATAATTTTTATATTTAGGAAACCAATTATATGACTTATTGATCCAAACTATGTAAAGAGAAAAGTTTAAAATCGAGAAGTCTAAATGTAATGTAAAATAAATATTTCTGCCAGATGTGTTCCTCCTCTTGATATTTTTATTTTAAAAAGTTTACAAATTGCTTTGAACCTTTATTTTCATCTATATTAATAGTCTATTAGACTCATATAATAGTCTATTAAGCAAAATTCAGACAATGGCAGGTTATAATGACTTTTAGTTGCTTTGTTTATTGTTGATTTATTTCTTATTTAATTTTATTTCCAAGTTTTATTTAAGTGATTTTCTACGAATTTATAATTGCTCTGTTCTTTTAAGAACAATGGGCACTCTATTTTGTAGAATTTTAAAGTTGTTTAAATATATATATATATATATATATATATATATATATATATATATATATATATATATATATATATATATATATATATATATATATATATAAATATAAATAAATAAATAGATAAATATATATATATAAATAAATATATATATACATAAATAAATATATAAATAAATAAATATATACAGTACCTGCTCATATTGTTAGACTCAAACTCAATTTTTAGCTTTTTGTCTTTTTTGTGTGTCTAAAATGCAATACAAGCAATCACAACTTAATTTTTTTAAATATAATTTATATATTATTACATACAAAGCATATTAAGAAACTTAATACTTGGTGGTGAGTCCTTTTGACTCTATAAGAGCTTTGACACGCCTAGGCATACTATTTATACACTTTGAAGTCAATGCTTTAACTTCTGGATCTCGAACCCATACATCAATCAGTTTTTCTGTAAGCTTCTGTTTATTCGTTATTATTTCCGCACTGATTTTGCGTTTTACTAGCTCCCACAGATTTTCAATAGGATTCGTATCTGGAGAATTGCCAGGCCATTCAAGAAACTCGATACTCTCATTAGCAAGAAATGTCTTTATGGATTTTGCAGTATGGCATGGAGCACCATCTTGCATAAAAACTATTTTTTCACCATTAGAAAACCACTCATGTATCTGTGAAATCAGGGTGGTCTGTAGGACAGTCTAGTACTGATCTTGCTTCATTGTCCCTTGTACAATTTAAAGTTGACCAGTACCCCTGCTTGACCAAATGATCAAACCATTATGCTTGACCAAACCATTATGGATGCTGGGTGCTTTACCGTGTTTACGATACATTCTGGCTTGTGTTGTCCTCGTGGTCTGCGGCGGACAAATGTGGCTTTGTCTTCTAAAGTTCGAAAGGTAGATTCATCGCTGAATACAACCTGAATATAGCAATAATTATTGATATTTATTAATATTTAAAGTATTAGTAAAATCAATTGGGGTAAGATATTAATGCAAAAGCATCTTTTGAAAACTTGTAATAATAAAATATTATGTGTTTAAGTTTCAGGAGAGAGTAAATGGAAAATCTACCTTATTCCAGTCATCCTGAGAAAAAGAAGAGTGTTTTTTAGCCCAAGCAAGACGTTTTTTAATCATAGCAGTGGTAAGTTTTGGTTTCTTCAGTGGCTTTCTGCACTTGAATCTTAACTCATAACTTCGCCTTCTTAAAGATCCAAGTGAAATGTTGATTCCTTGGTCTTTTAAAATGCTTTTCAATTTTATTGCTGGCATCTTACATTTTTGCTCAATAACTTTTTTGATCTTTCTTTCATCTCTAGCACTTGTTATTTTTCTATCATCTCTAGCACTTTTTCGGCCACAGCAGCTTGTTCGCTGTGCTTCTAATTTGACCCCCATTTTGAGTTTAGAATTTATTCTTCTAACTGACAATTTTGGCAATATTTCTTTTGACTGTGATTTGTTTCTTGCAGAAGAACAGCTACTTTACCTAATTTACGTGGGGAAAGATCTCTAGCTTTACCCATTATTACCATTACCCAAACCACAACATCATTTAATAAGTTATTATATGACAGGGATACTTTAAAAAAACGCTTAAAAACAACTGAAATTTCATTATTTGAGTTTTTAAGACTACTATAATTTAGACATATAATTTGAACATATAAAGACATATAATTTGAGTTATGAAAGATAAAAACAACTTTTAAGATTGCAATAATTTAGACATAATTTGAACATATAGACATATAATTTGAGTTATGAAAGATAAAAACAACTGAATGTTTTTTAATTTTATATTATTAAAATTTACCATACCTTTTATAAAGTTGAAAATATTGTTTAAAAGTATATATATTTCCTAAATATTTCTAATCTAAAACAAAAAATGAATGACAGGAAGTTATATTACATATAAATAGTTAAAAGTAAACATCAATAACCCCTACCTAACAAAGAAAATCCAAAAAAGTAACAAAATCTTCAATTTTTTTTTTGAGTCTAATAAATATATATGTGTATATATATATATATATATATATATATATATATATATATATATATATATATATATATATATATGTATATATATATGTATATGTATGTAGGTGTATATGTATGTATATATATATATATATATGTATATATATATGTATATGTATGTATGTGTATATGTATGTATATATATGCGTGTGTATATATATATGTATGCATGTGTATATATATATATGTATGTGTATATATATATGCATGTGTATATATATATATGTATGTGTATATATATGTATGTGTATATATATATATGTATATATATGTATGTATATATATGTGTGTGTGTATATATGTATATGTATGTATATGTATATATATATGTGTGTGTGTGTATGTATGTATGTATGTATGTGCAGACCTTGTGATGAAACAGAAGCAATTGCTCCATACTTGTGAAACATGCCTGTAAATGACCATCCAGGCACAATAAATAGTGCTCGCTAGTTTCATTGGGAGAGTAAAAAGTTGCTCTCGTCTGAAATACTTGCAAGACAGAAAATTATAAGTTGATTTTATAGAAAATATTTTTATTAAATTTTTATTTCCTGAAGTCAAAGTATGTTTAAACAGTAGAGTTTGCATTTTGTTAAATAAAGAAGTTATATTCGTAATAAAGTCACGCACACATGCGTACTGCGTGACTACTTTAATTTATACGGCATAAGTTCAAATTAAATTGATTTATTTCTTCTATTTGAAAGCTAAATACAGAATGGTTGTTTTTTTTTAAATTCAAGTTAAACTTTATCATATTATCCGCTTAATCATACTCTGGTTAAGTCGAACCATTTGCTAACTCTTATATTTTTTTTGGGTCCATTTGACAAAAAGCTTCGCCTAAGAAAAACTTTTACTTTAAATTGCATTAAAGTTCATGTAATAAAATATCAAAACTTGCAATACTTCAATGAAAATTCCAAACTTAAATTTAAAAAATTAAATATCTAACGTAATATTTATAAATATATTATAAATAAATATCTAATGTAAAAATTTTATCAAACAAAAACTTCATTTAAAGCTTCGATTTCGTACATGTTCGATCACATTCTATTAATTAATGACTATTATATTTAAAATTCAAAGTATTTTTTGTCAAAACAAGTTTTAATTAACAATACAGATAACAAATATATTTGTTATATAACTTTAAATTGAAACTTTTGGAAGTCTGCTCACAAACATATAACTTCACTAGTTTCACAAACGCATTTCTCAAAATATGTCAGTATATAAGTTATTTATTTATTATATTTGTATATGTATATATATATGTATATGTATGTATATGTATATATGTATATATATACTTACACTAATATATATGATATTAGTATAAGTCTATTATATATTTATTAAGTATATAGTCAAATATATAAAATATCTTGATCTCTAAAAATCACTTGATTATAGTTAAATGACCATTCAGTTTAAATTAGAAAGCAGTTTTCTGTTTTGTACAAACAATGAATTAAAAGTTATGAAGTCATTACTGCTAACAAATAGAATGGAATGTTTACTAGTTTCAAAACGTTTCGTCCTAATGAGAATTGAAAATTTAAATTAAAATATTAAAACTTGATTGAATTTTGAAAAATCAACCTAAGATTCTTTTGCTTTATTGTTATTAATTTTTCACACATCTTTTGTAAATAAAAGAAATATTCTTAATCTTATTCCTGAACTGCTTATCAACAAAACTAAACTTATATTTAAATTAAAAAAAATCTTTTTTATTTTTATTTTTAACTATTATTTATTTTAAATTAAATTAAAAATGTTTCTGTTGTTTAGAATGTCTGCAGTAAATGGTGATATTTGAATGTTTTTATTAAATATCAAAGCTGCAGTAACATATTTGTTTGGGTAGACAAATGCATTAACTAAAAAACCAAAGCTTTTTTGTCTGATTTCCTGGACTTTACATAAAAAAAATTCAAAGAAAAAATCATCCACCCTTTTTCTTGTACGCACTGGTACGCTTTTGAGTGACCCCCTCTCTCTATACTTGCGTATGTAATTTATGGGTGGCTCCATGGCAACCAATTTTAATCTCTGAATATCGCTCTCGAAGACTTAATGCCAAGTGCGCATAATCACACTCATTGATAACGTGTTTCAGTAGGAGTCGTCCATAAAGTACGTACGCTTTTTTTCTGACTAACCCTGCCTCCCCCATCCTCCCCACATTTTGCTATATGCTTTTTTGAGTACCCTCTACCCCCTAAAAGTACCTACGCTTTTATCCTACGAACCCAACATTTCATTATATTTTTTAATTTAGCATACTTTTATAATTGACCTAATGCCCCCCCCCCCCATCTTGTATACGCCATTTGCAGACCCCTCTTCCTCTCTGAGCGTATGTACTTTATGGACGACCCCGTATTACAAGCACGAAATATCGTATTGGGCAATTTTATTAATCACATGCGCTGTATGCATGTGTGTATGTATGTATGTATTTATGTATGTATGTACATAAAAATGTATGTATGT
Organism: Hydra vulgaris; assembly: GCF_038396675.1. NCBI lineage: Eukaryota > Metazoa > Cnidaria > Hydrozoa > Anthoathecata > Hydridae > Hydra > Hydra vulgaris. The sequence goes on along the minus strand of NC_088922.1, from coordinate 58,585,017 downwards.
ATAAATTAGTAGAAAATCACTTATCAAATTTTTTTAATTTATATATATATATATATATATATATATATATATATATATGTTAATTTCTAAACGTAGAAATAAAATCAAATAATAAATAAATCAACAATGAGCAAGGCAACTAAGCATTAAGCAAATTTTAGCAAATAAGCAAGCATTAAAAATAAGCAAACTTAAGCAAATAAGCAAGCATTAAAGTTGATTAAAACATTATATTTGAAAAAAATCCTATTTACTTATTAGTAAAAAAGAAAAGAGTACAAATTCGATTTATAGCTGATATATTGGTATCGGTCTGTACCAATTGGCATCAGCTAAAAGTAGGCGTTGGTGCACCCCTAGTTTATATGGTCTAGCACTAGAAACTGTCTATTGTTGTTTAAAATCTTTGCAAAGCTATAATTAATGCAGCTAAGCAAAATGTTGTTTTAAAAACAGAAAATTTTAGATAATTTTGTTTGTTTTTAGAATGTATTTCAATTTTCTTCTTTGTTTTACTGACTTCAAAATCATGTTGGTCAAAGATGTTAATGAAAGTTCCATTTTATCTTATTCAAAGTTATTTTCAGATGGTATCTTTTTTTATTTATTATTATCTTTCACTTTCAATTGTTGATGTTTAAAAATTTTTATTTTAGAAAAATTGTGATATTTTTTAGGTAAAGCTAATTTGGGGTTTGAGCATAAATGCATACCTTACTTATATCCAACATGCAATAAGCTAATGAGTTTTATAGAAAACACATGGATAAATAGTATATCTTTTCCAACATGGGAACATTTTGCTAAGGTTTGTTTAAATTAGATTGAGTCACATTGCTGAATTTAAGCCTTTGTGTGTGTGTGTGTGTACTTGCACATTTAATTTACTAATAAATTAGGGATTACTTTTATTACGCAATCAAGTTAGTTAGTTATATATATATATATATATATATATATATATATATATATATATATATATATATATATATATATATATATATATATATATATATATATATATATATATACACACACACACACACAGTGGTTTTCATAAATTTAGACGCACTCATATATAAGAATAGAAATTTTTAGTTTTTTAATGATAAAACAATAAAGAAAAAAGATTTCGGTTTAGTTTTTTTTCTATTTATTAGATAAATACATACGTAATGCAAAATTTAAAAAAAATTTACAAAAAAAAATACAAGTACTATGTAATAATTAGGTACAACTATATGGTATTATAAAAATAAAACAAAAAAAATTATTCATAAATTTAGATGCACGATACATTAGGAGGTGTAATTTATGAACTAATCAATATTTAGTGTATCTGCCTTAAGCTTTAACACAACTAAGAACTCTTCTAGGCATAGACTTAAAAAAATTTTTGCACATCGCTTCTGGGACCCTATACCAGGTCTCCTTAAGGATGTCCTTCAGCTGGCCAAGTGTGGAAATTTGAACCTTTGCCAATTCACGGTCAATCCAAGCCCAAATGTTTTCAATCGGGTTAAATCAGGTGAGTATGGAGGCCACGGTATTGTCTTGATATTATTATCGTTGGACCACTTCTTTGTATAGTATGCAGTATGTGCAGTAGCGCCATCTTGTTAAATTTTCCATGGTTTATCATTGAGCATAAGCAGGTCAATTGATGGAATTAGGTTGTTTTCCAGTACTTCTACATATATTCTGGAGTTGATTCTTCCGGTGTATGTTTGGCACATACCAACACCTTTGTAATTGAAGCATGACCAGATTCCTATCAAGTCTCCTCCACTTTTTACAGTCGGTCTAATGTACCTGGCGTAATGCTTTTTGTGAGCCATTCTTTTGACTGTTATGTTAGATTTGCAATTGATAAGCTCAAAGTTACTCTCATCACTCCACATAATGTTTTTTCATTATTCTATTGTCCAATACCTTCTTTCACGACACTATTTTAGTCTCCTTTGTTTATCATATGGGCGTAGGAGCGGTTTCTTCAAAGCAGAGTAGACTCCAATCTTGTATTTGATAAGTATTCGGCAGACTGTGCTTTGAGAAATAGATGTATTTCGCGCTGTATTGAATTCTATGGTCAATTCTTTGTAACTAATTCTTGGATTAGCTCTGACAGCTCTAAAAAGGGCACTATTGTCCTTTCTGGTGGTTGACAAGGGTCTACCTGGCCTCGTTTTCTCGCTGGCACCACCAGTGTGAAGAAAGTTTTTCTTCGTTGTCCGAACGCATTTCTCAGAAACTCCAATTAACCTGGCGATTTCTCTATTACTTTTGGTTCCTTCTTTGATGTGAGCAATAATTTGCCAACTTTCACCTTGAGTGATATGTCTTTTGCCCATTTTTCGCATCTTTTTAGTGCAAAACTAACTTAACTTTTGTTTCTTTATTAATAATGATTAACTAATTCCAGGTAAGTCATATTTATATAAGGTTTTTTGACAAAATCAATTAATTTAGGCCTATTAATGAGAAATATGGGGAAAAAAATCAACTATCAATTAACAAGATATAAGACTTTTTTGATTGTGGGTCTAAATTTATGAATAAAATAAAATCAAGCTTATCAATTAACTTTTTTGTGTTAATTGGTATAGAATGAGTAATAAACATTCTGTAAAAAAAATTAAGGTACTCTATAATAGAGTTTCACTTCCTCTATTAAATTATATATCAAACGTAGCGGTAGCACTTTTATTTTATTTTTATTTTAAGTATTTTCTTACATATATGTAAAAAAAAAAGAGCGTGTCTAAATTTATGAAAACCACTGTGTGTGTGTATATATATATATATATATATATATATATATATATATATATATATATATATATATATATATATACACACATATATACATACAGTATTGACCATTAATAACATTCCATCATGTTGTTGTAGTACGGATATAAGTTTGAAATTACATATTTTAAAAATTAAAAGAGATTTTTTCTTCAATTTTTTTTTATTCAAATAAATCAAATAATTACTATATAAATTTATTATAAGGTAATAATAAATTAAAAAAATTAAAAACTGAAATATTGAAATGAAAACAAGTGTTCATATGTATCAAAAAAAAAATATGGCCAAAATAAACAAACCACATCAACAAAATTAACTAACTATAAGAACGAAAAAAAATTATAAAACACAAAAAATGAAAAAAAACAAAATTAATATTTTGTTGACAATCCTTTAGCTTTTAAGCATTCATTGATCCGTTTCGGCATGGAATTCACTAAATTTTTAGTAATATCTTTTGGAACATTATTTAGTAATTTTGTTACTTCTTTCAGCTGGTCCAGATCTTTTATTTCAATTTTACCAAGATTGTGGTCTAACCAAGACCACAAATTCTCTTTGCAATTGAGACCTGGACTATTGGCAGGCCAAGACATGACTTTAATGTTGTTTTCTTCAAACCATTGCTTGCAAATCTTAGCAGTATGACATGGAGCGTTATCTTGTTGGAAGATGATTCCCGTGTCTTTTCAGAAAATATCAGTAGTCCAATATGTCTAAATATCTTTGAGAATCAAGCCTGCCATCAAATAGTTTAAAGCAACCGACATCTTCATAGTTTATGCAGGCCCAGATGTCTATACTGCCCCTGCCTTGTTTTTTTCTATACATAGAACAATCTGGGCGCATTCTTTCATGTGGCATTCTTCTCAGCATCACTCGGTTTTTCTTGAATCAACAAATGTTCATTTCATCGCTGAAAAGAATGTTGTGCCACATGCTCTTAGACCAAATTTTATGAGCTAAGCACTAGTTTTTCCTTGCTTTCTGATGTTTTTTTGATAAACGGGGTTTTTTGCAAGCAGCTCGCCACATGTAATTACGTTTTTGTAGTACTCTTCTAATTGTTCGAGCACTAGCAACAACACCAGAAGCTTTCTGGCATTTTCGACTGAGATCAGTAGATGATAACTTTCTATTTTTTTTCACTATGCGAATAAGTGAACGTTCATTTCTTTTCCAGGACGTGGAAGTTTTTCAATTGTATTGTATTCATGATATCGGTTGATTATTCTGCTAACAGTTGGATGTGTTGTGTTTAAATGTTTCGCAATTTTTCTCATTGAAATGTTTTGTTCATTCATAGCTATGATTTTACATTTTGTCATATTATCAATAGTTTTTCCAATCATTTTGATTTTTTTATTGCTGAAATCTTGGAGTTGCTAATTAGATCGTCCCTGGTAGTACCGCGTCCCTGGTAGTACCGCGTCCCTGGTAGTACCGCGCTCAACTCGTTTTGTTTGTTTGTCAAGGTTCGTGTTTCGGAGTTATAGAGTTGAGAGAGGGTTATAACCACAATTAAGTAGCCTCCTTATCTGTAGTGGCCTTCTGGGCCTTGGGGAGGTGAAATAACAAAAAAAAAAAAAAAAAAAAAAAAAGATGCTAAATTTTATATTTCATTTACACAAACTTTTTAAATATTTATAACAATTTTTAAAAAAAAATCTCTAACAATAATTATTAATTTGCAAATAACTTCAAAGTTAATAACCTCAAAGACAAACGCAATTTTGAAGGAATTTTGAAATAATAGACTGGATAGTCAATTTTGGCCATTATAATTATTTTAGATTATGAGGTAAGTGTTAAAAAAACCCAGATGATTAGCGCATCAATTGATACTTTTATGAATATCTATATTTATTTAAAATAAAATATGATACTCATCTATTTACACTTTTTATATTCAAAATGAGTCAAACAAGCATTGATTTATTATCAATCCAAGTCGAATAATATCAAAAAAATCATTGTTATTAATGGCCAATACTGTGTGTATGTGTATATATATATATATATATATATATATATATATATATATATATATATATATATATATATATATATATATATATATATATATATATATATGTATATATATATATATATGTATATATATATATATATATATATATATATATATATATATATATATATATATTTATATACATGTATATATATATATGTATATTAGGGATATGACTTTTTAATTTTTTTTCAAATAAAATGTTTCCTGTATCATAAATCGATGAACTTTTACCTAAAATCATGAAAAAAGGCCCAAATAGCTTTCTGCAACAAAAAAAGGTCACCCCCAAAATAAAAATTTGATTTACCATTTTTATACATTCATTTTTGACCGATGTTTTAATCTTAAGCTTAATTCTCAGCTTAATTCTATTTATTTCATTATTTTGTTATGAATTTATAAATATAACGCCACACATTACCATGGCAACGAAACGGCCGTGTGCCGGCAAATACTTGGAATTGTTATGTGATGACGTCATTGTGTTACCATGGTGATATAGACGACTGTAACAGACTGTAGAAGATTATAGAACTTAGTAGAACATTCTGGAAGCTCTAAATAATTATATAAGCGAGCTGCTGTCAGAGCTCAGTGTTGATAATGTGAATAGTTCTATGAAGTACTCTGCGTGTAACTGAGCTAATAAGGAACTACTGTAGCGAACTAAAGACGCTGTAAGTGTACGAAGTATAAGTAGTTGTAGCATTATCGTTAGGACACGGACTGGATTATCGAACTGTTATCAACATTGACTGGATTATCGAACTATAATTGGATTACTATACAGTTAAAGTATTTTATTAATTAAACGACTTTATTAAACAGATATTTACGCTCAGCTATCCGTAAAGTCGTAACAATATTATATGATGTCTCACAAGAAAAGTCATACCACAGTAACAAAGAACAAGAAGACTTGGACTAAAAATTTGGTGAGATTTCAAGAGTCACACAGAAGAAGAGGAAGCGTGGCTGTAGAAGAACATTCACTCGATGAAAAATCCAGAATACCACTTCAATTGCAGATCGTAGGAAGATACCAGTTTCTCGGAGCATATGTTAAAGGAAGAAAAGAACGAATAGACCAAATTTCTAAGGAAATTACAAAATTGTGGGACAATAAACTGAATTTTCCACGTGTGTCTGATCAAGTGATAAGAGCAAAGCTTATGAAGGTGCTGAAGGTCTATGATGAATGTGTCAAGCGTGGAAAATATGATGTTCTCAATGCATTATTTGACATCACGAAAGTGAATGGCCAGTGGTTATCCTCGGAAGATAAACGTCTATACCACCTACAAAAAGAAAGTAAAGGACAGGTGGGGTTCTCAACAGGACAAGTGGCAAGTAAAGAAAATATGCAATGTATTATCACAACAAGGTATTGATATTCCAACTCCAAGTCAATCAGCAATTTACAAGTCCATATTCAAAGAGGCAGGTAAATTAAAAAAAGAAATGATACAACAACTTAAAATGGAACAGTGGTCCTTACACTTTGACGGCAAACGAATAGATGATAAGGAATATCAGGTAGTTGTACTTCAGAATGAAAGAACTGACGTGAAACTTGATGCACTGCGTTTAAAAGATGGCAAAGCTGAAACTGTTGCTGAAAAAATTGCCAAACTTATTGATGAATACAATTTGTGGAATTCAATTAAGATGATCATTACTGATACAACAAACGTCAATACTGGGAAGAGAAATGGAGTTGTTGTGAAGTTGCAACGTATGTTTAAATTAAAGGGTGTCACAATACCACAATTTATCGGTTGTCAGCATCACGTACTAGACAGGATTCTCCGTCTGGTGATGGACGAAGAACTTGGGGGTGATACCAAATCTCCAAACATTGAATACCCATTTGTGTCTGAACTGTTGAATAAGTATGATGAACTGAAGGATAAGTTTGTGAATGGAACTGTAGAAATTCTTGATAAATCAGGGTGGAGAGACGATATGAAGTTTTTGTACCATTTAACAAGAGTGTTTAGGTTCTATGAAGAACAAAGAAACTTCCCTCTGATTCACTTTCAGAACATTCCTAATATGAGCAATGCCAGATGGAACTCAAGAGCCATTCTCGCCATTCTGGCGTTCATTCTTATGCCTGAAGCGAGAAAGAATTTGGAGAAGGTTTGCAGGTTCATTTCATATGAGTGGGCAGAACATTGGTTTAGTAGTCAAAAGTACAATGACAATGACTTCAAGAATTTATCTGATGTATTGAAGCCTTACAAAAAGGCATTGCAGTCATTCAAAATCGCTGGAAGAAAGAGCCATCCGTCATCGACATACCACGAAGTAATCAGATAGCTGAACGTGCAATCAAGGTGATGCAAGACCTGTATGCTTCCTGCAGAAAGAAAGACAAACTGCAACTTCGATTCATTCTAAGTAATAAGCGCTAGACTCTTTATGAGACGTGAGCATCATGTGACCCATGTACTAAACACAGTAGGCCTATAGACACAGACAGTTATGTATATTGTTGTACTAGACGCTTTGATACTGTTAATTTTGTAATACTTGTATAATTATATATCACATAATGTTTTTTGTTATATCACAGTACATGTTGCATAAATAAATAAAATAACAACAGGAGTATGACTCTTACAACATCTTCAGCCTTTAATATTCATTTACTGTACAAAAGTGTACCTATTGAAAATTCGATTTTTTGGTTTTGGGGTGACCTTTTTTCAAAATATGTCAAAATGAAACATCTATTCGTTCTTTTTACATAAAAGTTCATTGAATTACGATACAGGCCTAGTAGGTTGCAAAAAAGTCATATCCCTAATGTATATATATATATATATATATATATATATATATATATATATATATATATATATATATATATATATATATATATATATATATATATATATATATAAATATGTACAATGTATTTTATACCTGATGATTGTTAAACGCATGAAACTTCAAGTGTTAAAAGTTATGTAGTTATTTTTATTTAATCTTGTCAAAAAATCAATTATATAGCTCTGGTATCATTCATCAAGCACTCTTGCTGAATATATGCAAAATTAAACTTATTTATATATATATATATTATATATACATACATACATACATACATACATACATACATACATACATATATATACACACACACACACATATATGCATACAGGGGCTATTCTAGACTGTTTTCGACAGCATCAGCCGTATTTGAGCGCTACCCAAATTAAAAATTGAGGATCTTTTTTTTTTTTTTAATGTTTTTTATGGCAAATATTGTTTGTTTTTTTTTTTTTACAGAAAAATGCTGAATTTCGGCAATATTTCCACTAAATTTCTCTAGGACAGGGTATACTGCTGCCAAAATTTAATTCCTAAAATAGCCCTTGATAGAAATATCTATATATATATTTATATATATGTGTGTGTTTGTGTGTGTGTGTGTGTGTGTGTGTGTGTGTGTGTGTGTGTGTGTGTGTGTGTGTGTGTGTGTGTGTGTGTGTGTGTGTGTGTGTGTGTGTGTACTGAGACAACTGCTTTAAACACTGGTGTTTATATGGTTATATTGTAGGACATTTTATAGGGAAGCATATTATGTGGCTTTTATGTTGTTGATGCATATGAGAGACGTTATTTTGTGCAAACACTAACATTAAAGACTAAGGGACCAAAAAAATAATTGTTTTTAAATTTAAAAAAATATTGTTATGAAAATTTTCAAGTATGCAATATATTAATTGATTTGGCAGATTTGGTTGCAACATTTTAAAAAACAATTCTTATATGCCTCAGATTGCACTAGATGCTAAAAAAACCTAAGAAACATCATTTCTCGGAAAACTTTTCCATAGGTAAGAATAGACTATATAAGATTGTGTGAATTAGGTTCTTTTTATCTGGGTAACAAAGTACCAAACCTCTTCCTTCATCAACCTACTGATTGTCATGGGGTTTGATTTATGGCAAATGTTATATATTTATTGATGCTTCAACTAACTCATAATAAACCGAAACTCATATCAATGTAGGAGAGATAAGATTTCAACAAAATTGATATCAATGGAAGAGAAGGATGTCAACGAAATTGCATCTATTGTGATAATAGATATTGGTTTCTAAAGTCATATGTTATATTCCAGGCACTGTTTAAAGATTTCAAAGCTATTAAAGTAGACAAAAACATAGAGGTAAAGTTTTAGGCTAAAATTCTCTTCCGAGACATACTTGGTACTTGGCTGAAGATGTTGTTATTGAAACACTTACAAATCCAGGTATAACCAATGAAGTGAACTTCTTAATGATTCAAGATATTCTTTTAAAGACATTCATATTAAAGGTCAGAGACAAAACATGATGGTTGCTAAATTGAATAGAAAAAGTGTGGACAAAGGAATGAAATAAAGTGATTTGAACAGCATAACTCATCAGCAAAAAATGTTTCAAATAAAATGTAAAATTTTTTAAAATTTAAATTAAGCAAAAAATATTTTAAAGCAAAAACTATTTTTTCTTTAGATTATGTTATAATATTGAAAAATTAGGCATTTTGAAGAAAAATGGAAATCAAACCTTTTAATTTGTTATAGTTTAGAGACCTAAAATTTGACGTTTTTCTTTTATTTTAACTATATAACCAGGATATGTTTTGAACCTTTTGGTTTTGTGAAAAACACATAGTAATAAATTAGATAAAAGATAAAAAAATATACATATATGGGAAATTTTGTGAAAGAGGGGGGGGGGTAATTATTTATATTATATTCCATTGTATTGCAATTAATGGTTAGAAAATTATGTATTGTGCAAGCCACCTATGTCCTAATGTTGAATATTGAAATATTCATTGTGTAGTGATAGTAAATTATTAAGTTTTTTTTGCCCAAAAACATAGTCATAGATAAATTAATTAAGGTAATTTTAGTTTATCCTTCAATCTTACTAAAAAGCACCAGTCTGAGCAATACCATAGCCAAAAGAGAAATCCCAAACTAGACCATTTTTTTATATACACTTTGATTATTCACATAACTATATATGTGGTTATTAGGATGCTGTTCAGGTTACTTTTTGAATTCCCTTGACTATTTATTACTTTTTACAGTTGTAACTTATCGTTACCAAATAGAGCCAAAATTATTTGTAATAATATCTGATGATAATGATAAAATAAAAAGTGCAACTACTACTTACTTAAGTGAAATATATGACCTATATTTGTATGTTTGAATATTGCATTAATTATATAAAAAATGTTATATTATGGAGTGATTGTCCTTGCACTCAATTCAAAAATAGATTTATGGTCAAATTTACACAACATAGCTCTATTAAATATAATTTTCAAATTGTAGAGTAGATTTTTTATTTGCTACCTCTCATGGTAGAGAAGTAGTTAGTGGTGTAGGATTGTTGAATATCATGAAGCTATTGTCTTAAAAATTAAAGGCATTAATTGTTTAAAATTTATTAGCGTATCAAAGTATAAATAAATATAGCAACCGGCCTTTGGTTGCTTATTCCAAATTTAATAAACCTAGTATCAAAAAACCATAATTGAGAACTTTGACTTTGACATTTATGAAGTGCAATTTTTTTTACATAATTTACATTTATGTTTTTTAAATTATCTACGTTGTTTTTTTTATGTCATTAATTGTATTCTGTTATTTGTTGTTTTTTGATATTAGACTTTTTGTTACAACCATCATCTGACCCCCACAACCAACCATCAATTATCATCTGACCCCAATATATATATTAAAGTAACTGTATAAATATTTAAAAATTTAACAGGAATATGTCTGTGTAGGATCCACTCGAATATGTTTTATATGAGACACTATATTAAATAATTTCTTTTGTGATTTGAAATATAAAATACTTTTTCCAGGTTGAGCATAGTTTTAAATGGTTTTACCGCTTCATTATTTGTTGTAAGTCGAATTCATATCATAGTAATCAGTATCTATTAATACATTGGAAATGGTTTACAGAGGAATTTATTTCTGTGGCTGAGATTACATGGTAAATTTATATTTACATTAAAACCAAGTAACTTTGATAAGATTGATAATTTGATTTTTATTGTGATTTATAAATTTATAAAGTTTATTTATTTATTTCATTTTTGTAAATCAAAATTTTTTTATTTTTGCAGGTGTTTACCTGATGATTTGCAGTTATGCTTGCAGCGTTTAAATGACATTTTTCAGCATAAATGTAACAAAATTTTACATTCAATTCAAGCAATGGTTGTGCAACCAGCAGCATTTGCTTATTACGAACAGGAAATATTAATGGTGATATTTTTTTTATTCTTTCTTATTATTTTTTTTTTTAATTAAAAGATCTTAGTTAAATAAATTTCACAAAATATTTATTATCTGTTTACCACATACCACATGCTAATATATATCTCATGCCGTTGTATAAAACATACTAATCTATACCAGCGTTAAAACAGTACCAAGAGTCATAAAGTTATGGGATTGTGTCAAATAATTTGATTAAATACAACTTTTTTTTATTAAAGTTAAATGTACAATTTTCCACATTTATACAGTTTAGAAAAGTTTGCTAAGGCTATTTTCATATATAAATATGATATTTGACCTCAATCCTAATTTATACTTAATTGATAATGTGTGCTACTGTATACTACATACTAATATTTATCACACGTTGCTATACATCAAATGCCATTGTATACCACATCTTAGTTTAAACTACATCCCATAGTATTCAACATAGTTTATACCACATGCACTGCATACAACATATCATTATATACTACATTTCACTGTATACCAATATATGCAAAAATAGTTTCAAATACTTTCTTTTCATTGTAATGTCAATTGTTAAAAAAAGTTGAACTAAGTTCTTTATATTGTTTGTTTTGCACTTAGAATTATGTTATCTGAAACTTAAAATTCAACTCAATAACAACCTTTGATTTAGATGTAAGTGTTTTGTACGTTTTTATTTAGAATAAAATCGTAGAAGTATCTGAAAAGATACGTTTTTTACCAATAAATGAAACTTCGTATACTTACAACAAACAAGCACTTAAGTTGTTTAGCAACATATGGCAAAGCAAATTTTATTGTCAAGAAATGCAGAGTGAAAGTAAAAATATTTTTTTATTATTGGTTTAGTTTTGACATTGCAATAATTGTTATTATAATTATTTTAGTTTTTTTTTTTTTTTTACAATTAGTTGAACAATTACACAATGATGTTTTGAAGCTTGAGAATGATTTAACTTGGAATATTTATTTACATGAATTTTGTAAAGCTTTGTTTACATCAAATACTTTTAAAATGTTAAAAAATAGCGAATTAAAAAATAGACTAACTGATCGTCAGATAAATTCAACTGACAACTTGGTACGTTATGCCAATGCCAGAAACATTAGTTTCTTAGAGAATGAAGGTTTTATGAAATTTAAGGTGCAATTTTTATATTTTTATTTTTCAAAAAAAAAAAAGTTTTTATCTGCAAGGCATACATTTAAAAATTTTATTTTTAGAGTTTTGAACCACATTTAACATTTGCTGTTTTTGAAGAGTTTCTGAAAGGTTCAAGCCTTCATGATAATGTATAAATTTTATATATTTATAATACTTGAGTGTTCTACAAATATAGTGCTTGATGTTCTTAAAGAACAGAGCAATAATGTATATATATATTTGTATGTTAATATTTATTTTTAATTACAAAGCCTCTTTTTTTTTACATTCTTTTAGTTAATCAAACTTTCACTGCAAGCAAAAAAAATTATTTTTAGAGTTTACAAAAAGTTGCTAGTTCTTGTTCTTCTTTATTTTCTTTTCTTGACAATCATGTTGACAAAAGAAATCCTCTTCAACCTCTTTTATGTATAAAACTTCGAGAATTCGATGGCATAAAAAAGAAGATTTCTGATATTTGTTCAATACTTTGGGCCAATTCAAGTATTTTGATGAAACAATATGAAATATTTATGTAAGTTAATTGCAGTATAAACAAAATGATAACAAGTATTGTTAGTAGTAATATAGTGGCCAAAATTATGGTGGTTGTAGTAAAGAGTGACAGGTTCATACTGTGTCACTGTCTAGGTTGTAGTTATGTACATCAACTTTAAATCTTTTTTTTTAGTGATGATTTGGTGCAAATATCAATAAGAGACATTATTACACTTTTTAATGACATAAAGGCTTCTTTAACCAGCTATAGCGAAATCAAATCTTTCTCTATTAATATAAATGAGCTGATGGCTATTGGAGTTGATATCCAAAAAACCATTTCCAATCATCACTCTGATAATCTTGTTGGAATGAATATTATATTAGAAGCATTAATATACTTTCTTGTTCAAATTTCTAACAGTAATTATTTCCCTTATTTATTTTAGTGTACTTTGTATTTACAATAAAATTAAACTTTTTTATTACTAAAAATTAAACACTAGTTGTATATGAAAAAGATTAAAAATCAGTTGAATCATTTATTTTAGAAACTGTCAAGTGGCATTTTTTCTGAAATTTTAAAAAAGCTTATTTGACAGGTTTCTAAAATAAATGATTTAATTATATATCAAAAAATATATCTATCAATATAATAAAACTTTTAAAAACTTAGTTTTTGAAACTTTCGGTATCAAAATAAGTTTTTATTTTGATTTTTATTGCAGATGAGTTTCAACATGAAATTGTAGCTGGTACTTTATCTTGTTATTCTGGTTTATTGATGTTATATTGTCTGAGACCAATTAACAAGTATGATATTGTTGAAGAAAAAAAATTAAAGTTGCACTATCTTTATGAAGAGGTAATTTAAAAGATAAATTTTGTGTATAAAAAAGTTTTAAAATCTATTCCTTTTTAGAGTTTTTTTTTTAATGTTGAAATTTTTTTTATTAATTTTCATAAAAATCAGTTGAGTTATATTTATATTGCAAACTCTATTGTTAAATATCAACTCTGCTAAGCTTTAACATTAGAGTTTGCGATATAGATATAACAGTAATTATATTTAGATGTCAAACTCTGTGTTATACCTAATTTTATTTTAACAACTAATTGTTAAAATTAACTTAATTTAAGATTTAAGTTTAACAATAGAATTTGAGATTTAAATATAATAGTAGAGTCAAGGTACTCAGTTTTACAATTAGCAACAGAAAATATTGCATTAAAGTTAAAAAATTTTTTACTGGATATTTGGTAAAAGCGCTGTTTAAAACAATTTTGCAATCATATTTTAACATTTTTGTTAAAAGCCTTCCATTAGAAGAGTTTAAGATTTGTTCAAGAGTTATTATTAAATTTGATCGTAATATAGGCCATATAAGATATATTCCTATTGGAGTATATCTTTATATATTCCAATAGGAACTTACTTTATGTAAAAGTATATATAAGTTACATTAGTTTATATAAGAGTATGTGTAATTTACAATGCTTTATATAAAAGTATATTTTTATTTGAATTTCATATATAAACAAGTGGTTTAAAAAGTTCATTAATAGATAAATAAGTGATTGTTTTTCATTTTTTAAGAGTTTTTTTTTAATGTTTCATTTAGTTGAAAGAAGTAAATAATGAGTTGGAAGTGCGTTATAATGCTGAATATATATGGAGTGGATTTTCTCCCATGAAATTTGAAAATCTAAGTAATGATAATTTGGAACACTTGACTTCAAATCCTGAACGTGTGAGATGCTTACTTGTTTTGAGAAAACTACTGATAACTGAAATAGAGAATACTACCTGTGAGTTACCTATAAGACCAGAGTCTTCTGAGGTATTTTAATTTTTTAAGTTAACAAAAAAATAACAAAACAAAGAGGAGTAAAAAGTGCTATATTTTGTAGAGTTAAAATAAACTTTTGTTTGTTTGCTTGTTTGTTTATTACGTTAAAAAACTTTTTTGTTAAATGTCATCGAGTTAAGATATAATCTTTTTTGTTTCATATCAGGTGAAAGTTTTTAGATTGTTTAATAACATTGAGATAATTACCTGATTTCTGTCAATTTGTTAAACACAAGCATATAAAGTTCTTGTAACATATATTAATGTTATGGTAAATTAATTTCATTATGTCGAGTTTTATATACTTTGTTGTATAATTTTTTTTTTATTTAATTTATATGAGGACCTATAAGAGGATACCAGAGGTCTATATTAGGACCTCGGGTGAAGGAATCTCAGTGGCATTTAAAAAAAAATAAGTCAGATTCATGAATGAGTTAAAACATTTATCTATTTTGGTGTTGAAGAGATACAAGTGATAGTTTTCACAGGCACTGCCATCTAGTAGTGTCTCTTAACCACTTAGTAGTGCGTATTTCAAACTTGAAACGCTAGAGTGAAAGGTAAGGAGTACTTAGTGCATATCATCAGTTATTTTTCATTCATAAAATCTAATGGAATGTTGAAAATACTTATTATTAGAGCAATAAAAAAAACCTAAAAAAGACCTTTGGTTTTGATTTCTTCTCATTATTTGTATTATTTTTAATATATCATTAAAATAATGCAATGTTTTTTGATATGTCATTAAAATGATGCAATTTTAAAAATGATAGCTTGATTATGATTATTTTTCTGATATGTTAAATGATGCAATTTTAAGTTTCCCTCTTACAAAATGTTTTTGAATTAATATTGAATTTTTTCAAAATGTTGATTTTCTCGCTTTGACCCCCTTGACCTCTTGGGTAATCATTTAATGTAATTTTTTATTCTAAAGGAATTCATTTCTTTTTAAGGTCTTTGCTGTGTTTTGCTGTGAAAATTTTTCTTTCCTGTTTAAAAGTATTTCTTTTGCGATGACTAATTCAAGCTTTTTTAAAAAGTTATTTAAAGATTGATATATAAATGTTTTCTCGATAATTAATTTTTGTACCATAATTTGTTTTTGTAGTTTCTCTAGTCAATCTTTATAGCTTCATTTTTTCTGTTTTTTTTTTTAATAAATTTCAAGGCTTTTAATCTTAATGTTCATAGTGCATAAACTGTTTTTAACTACTTGTGAATGATTTTATTTTTATGATGCATACTAATAACTTTGTTGTTTAATCAAGGTGTAATATTCAAAAGTGTGTCACATCACACTTTGCTTTAGATGTTATTTTCCTAACACTTTGATTTTTTTTTTTTTTTTAATGAAAGTTTACTCCCTTTACTTAGTTTTGATCCTTTATGTATTTTACTTTTTTTATTTTTTATTTTTATTTTTCATTTGAGGAGAGGAGGTAATAAAAATTACTAAAAACTGTTGATTAGTATTTCTAAAAGTAAAAAAAGGCTTAAAAATTTTTTTTTGTCTGTGCTTAATTTACAGATCCAAATAGTGCAACATCGCAAAAATGTAAAATTTGATTTTATAAGGTCACAATGTAACAAATAAGATTTAATCATAACAATAACATGATACATGTTACAAGAAGTTTATATGCTTGTGTTTTGCAAACCCAATTTGACATAAATCAGTTAATTATCCCAATGCAATCAAACAACCCAAAAAAATTGTTAGTAACTTTAGTATTAAGTATATGTAAAAGATTAAATACAATTTGAAACATAGTATAGAAAAAGTAGTTTAAAAAAAATGTAGGAAAATCGTTAAAATGCTAAGACAAAATTATTTTTAAAATAAACTTTGTTTTATAGTATCAACAGATCTATGAAGAATTTGATCATTATGTTGCTACAATTTGCAGCGAATGCAATATTATTGAACTCGTTCAACAAACGCAATCATATTTTTCTAGTAAAAAAAAACCTAATGCAGCATTCATTAAAGAAATCTCAACAGCTCTTCAAAAACTTCAAATGTGGAATAATTCTTCAACTCAATTTATTATAAAAATGAAAACACAATTTCCATTTTATAAAGATATAACAACTTTACCTTTGATAGCTATCCAAAAATGTCAAACTGGATTTACTTTACTTGGAGATAAATTAAAATCGTTACTGTCAGAAATACATTACATTCACATCCATCCTGACACCAATATGTTGCTTCCCTGGGATATTTTATATAAAATATTTAATTTATGGCAAAGCAGCTCTTTAGAGAATGCAAGATTTTTATGTAGCGAAGAGCTGCACATTTTTCTTACAAATAATCAAGATATACCTGGTATAGATCATATAAAATTATTTACACTTCATACAGCTTTAATAAAGATCAAAGATTACAGATTATCTAATAAAATGAAACATAAAGACTCTCTATCAGCAAACATATTGCAAAACCTTCTTGATAAACTTTTTGATCTCTGGTCAATTGAGCAATACCAATTAAAGCAAAAACAAAATGACAGAGAGTCTCTATTTCGTTTCAAATCTCAATCACATTGTGAAAACAAAACTGAAGATGAAGAAAATCAAGAATTACAAGACCAGCTTTTTCCCACTTATGAAAGTGAGTTCCTTGTTATGAATAACGATGTAACATTAGAAAACAAGATTGATCAAGTAGTGTTAAACAAGAAACAAACCATTGATGCAATTGTTGACCAAAAGTTAGTTTATAATGCAGTAAAAGTAATTTATTTAAACATAGAAGAGAATCAGTCTCAGTCAGAACTTTTTTCATTGTCTCAAGTATTATCTCTTTTAAAGATGGAACATGTTTTTTCAAGTACGGTATTTTTTTTTCAGATAAAAACTGTTTTTAAAAACACCAATTGGTTGTAACATGTTTGTTTGTTATTTTTTTTTTTTTTAGATGTCAAGTTTGATAATTGTATGACTTCATTGTATTTAACTTTTTCTGAAATCATGCAACAACTCAGTGTCGAAGAGCAGATTCACTGTGAGAAATTTAATATTTACACTGACTACAGTATTAGCGAATCTGTAATTTGCCAAAATATATTAAAAGAGTTCCTTATTCATTTGAAGAAGTTGCTTAATGAGTTTGAGAATCATCCTGCTCTTAAACAGGTTAAAAAATAAACTATGGTTTTTTAATGTACAATAAAATTAGTAAATAGTTTTTAAAACATTCAAGTAAAGTATTATTTTTTGGTAGCAGGTTTATGAATATATATCTTATTTAATAATATTTTCAGAAAATATACTTTTAATAAAATAAACTATGATCTAAATGAAGTTTTTCATTTTTTTAAGATGAAAAGAAAAAATTAATAATGTATTATTGGTTTAAGATAAGATAAAATTATTGTATAAACAAGTGAACAAAAGACTAGAAAAATATACTTTAAAATAGTATTTATTTATAAAAAATAATTAAAATATTTTTAGCCCAAAGTTTAGGGCTTCAAAGGCTCTAGAAAATAATTTGAAAAGGTTGCATTGCTATAAATATTAATTGAAGATTGCTGGTCAATTTTTCTGGGTGGAGTGTGAGGAGCATATATCAGCAGGTTTTTAGTAATAGAAAGTTATACAATATATTGAGGTGATGACTTTCGAGATAGTGCATTGAGATGGTTTTGTGATGGTGCATTGAGATGGTTTTGTGGTGGTGCATTGAAATGTACTTTACAGTTAGTTGTATATATAGTTTTAGATTATTATAAACATATTATGCAGAAACATTAATGTCCATGTAACTACAAATAAATTTGAGAGAGTGCATAGAAGAATGAGGTTTGATATAAGATAGAAAAGGAGACACGATTTAAATTTTCAAATGCAAAGGGATTACTTACCTGTAATACATAGCTTTTAATAAAGTAATTAATGGAACATAAAATGTTAATTGCTTTAAATCCAGGGATTTTGTGTTATCTAGAAAAGAAATTGCTGATGTAAAAGCACTGAGATTGTAGTTTACAAATTTGTATAGAAAAATTATTTGTTTTTTTTTAGATAGAGAAAGTGATTGAATATCTTCTTTCAGAATCTGTTTATACTCCTCTTATGAAGTTTGTGTCTGGTTTTGAATTTTTATTGAGTCAATGTTATGTGAGTAAGCTTGCATTAGATCTTTTTTAAATTTTAAAAATACTTAGTAAAAATATTTGTGATATTTAGAGTTGGGAAGATTATGCAGCATCGCATGTATCATTAAAACAACATATGCAGATTGTATCACAAAAAATTCTTGAATGGAGAAAGATCGAACTAAAGTTTGTTTAATTTTTTAAATACTGTGAATTAGTGAATATTATCTTATAATTGAGTGATGAATCTTCTGATAAGCATAATTTTAAACAAGTTCCTACAAATTTTATTTATGTATGTGTATGTGTGCTTATTTAGGTATTATAGGTGTTAAGATATGTTTGATATTTTGCATTTATATTATTTTAAATAAACATAAACTTATCTTCTTTATTAAAAATTTCAATTATTGAATTATTTTTCTTTAACCCTACTACTAAAATTAAATATGGCTACTAAAAATATATGTGAATGAAAAAATCATTAAAAAACTTAAAAACAATTAAAGCTTTCTTATTACACAGGTCAACAGCATTTTTGGGGTCAAAGATATTTCAACGAATTTAGGGTAACTTTGGGGTGCTGATTCTGAATATGTCATCAGTTTTGCCAGATTGGCTCAAGTTTTTGAGATTTTTTGTGAAATGTGTAAAAAAAAGACGTAATTTGCTACACGCGCATTAACTTTATTGATATTGTCATGAATACAATAAATTTAACAAAGTAAATGTTGATTTTAGTTTATTTTAACTAGTTTTAGAACGTAATCTTCAAAAATGAACAAGACATGAAAGATAGGAGACATTTAATCGCTGGAAAAGTGCTTTTTATATGATTTTCTTCTTTGTGAGCTATTCGGGCAGTCACGCTGTAGATTCCAGCAGTAATCAGCCATCATATGTCTGTCCCATCTGCCTTGGTACCTTTCCTCCATCACCATAATATCCTGATGAAATCTCTCCCCTTGTTCTTTGCTAAAATCTCCAAGGTTTTTTGGAAATCTGTCCAAGTGACTGTGAAGATAATGCAATTTAATGCTCATGTGTACACCTAGATTTCTAAATCTCAACAGCATGTTTTGTACCAGTTCTTCATAATTGTCTGCCTTTTTATTTTCCAAGAAGTTCTTCACTACCAACACAAAACTACACCATGCAGCAGCTTCAATGTCATTCATTTCCTTAGGAAAATTTGAATCTTTAATGAGTTTCCGAGTTTGAGGACCATCAAAGATTCCTGCCTTCAATTTTTCGCTACTAAGACCAGGGAAAGATCTGCAGATGTACATGAAGCAATTACCATCTTTGTCTAATGCCTTTACGAACTGCTTCATTAATCCTAACTTTATGTGAAGTGGTGGTAGAATGATTTTTCCCTGTCCACCAAAGGTTCGTTCACTATGTTTGATGCTCCTACTGTAAAGGTGTCCCTTGGAGGCCAATTCAGTTTCTCCCAGTGCTGATGTTTTGCTCTACTATCCCACATGCAGATGAAGCAAGGATACTTTGTGTATCCACTTTGCTGTCCAAGTAAAAAGTTGATCATTTTTAAATCAACACATATCAGCCACGAATGTTCATGGTAGCACAGTTTCTCCAAGACCATTTTGACATTTTTGTATTGTTTTGCAAGTTTAGTTGAGTGAGCTACTGGAAGAGATGCACACTGATTGCCATTGTTCAACAAAACACATTTCAAACTCCTTTTAGAACCATCTATGAAAAGCCTCCAGTCTTCAGGACGATATACTTGTAAACCCATTTGAAGCATCAGGCCAGGAATATCCTTACAATATACAAGTAGGTCATCTTCGCAGAAAAATTGAAGAAGTGCTTCTTCTCTGGTCCTGTAAGATGTAATTTTAGTTCCAGGCGTCAGACAATTTTTTTCAGTTAGCCTTGAAGCTAAAGTTCAGATGCACTTTTTGAGAGGTTGAGGTCTCTTATTAGATCATTGAGCTCTCCTTGGGTAAACTGTGTAGGTGTTCTGAAACTTCCTTCATATTCTGGTTCACTTCCAGAACTAATGCTTAGCTCCATACCCTGCATTTCATCATCATCAGGTGGGGAAAGGTCAGGTAACATGGCAAACACAGGTACAGGCACATCTTCACAATGAGGGACAGGCCTTCTTGCAGATTCCATGTTAGGATACTCCCATTTTTTTTCTTATGCTTATTGAATCCTTGCACTTGCACTGCACAGAAATAACAGTCATCATGATGATTTTTTTGCTCTCTCCACACCATTGGAACACCAAATTTGAAGCTTTTTCTTTGTCCTTTGCTCCATTTTCGAAATAATTGGATACATGCTTTGCACACTATGTGTGGTGCCCAAGACTTGTCTTGGTCCCCAAGCATAACCCCAAAATAGGCCAAATACACTTTTTTTTATGAAGTCTGTTATGTTTCTTCTATGTTTTTGCAGTGTATATTCACCACAAATGTAACAGAATGAGTCTGGATCGTAAAGACAACTTCTTCTTGATGAGTTCATGCTTTTCACTGGAAAACAGACAACAACATAAAGTTAGTGCAAAAATCAAGCTATGAACAAACTTTTAGGACACTAATCAACAAAAAACTATATTGAGAACTGCTCAGTTCAAGTACTAATCCCAAGAAATTAATGAGATGATGCGTCACATTTACCTACAAGTGCTATAAATAAGATACCAAAAATATCAAAAACTTGAGCCAATCTGGCAAAACTGATAGCATATTCAGAATCAGCACCCCAAAAATACCCCAAATTCATTAAAATATTTTGGACACCAGTAATTTTTTGTTGTTGTTGTTGACCTGTGTTATCTTTGGTAAATTGCAAATGTTTTTTTTACATCAAAGTTGGATTATTAGTAACCCAAATTATTATGAATAATTTTATTGTTTTAAGTAATTGTTATTAACTGGAACAACCAAAATTATTTAAAAATAGACAGTTCAATTTGGGTAGTTTAAAAATATATTGTATTTTAAGTTTTATTTATTTGCATTATGTCATTGACACATTATGTCAAGAAAAAGTTTATTATAATTATAAATTAAAAATTCTCAGTAAAATTAAAATCATAAAGTTACAGATATAATTATAAAGTTGCATAAATATAAAAAGATAATAAAAAGTGTTTTTTATTAAAATAATATCACTATCTTACACAGTTCAAATGTTTAACGAAATAATAACAACATATTATATTAAAATAATATCATTGTCTTACACAGTTCAAATGTTTAACAAAATAATAACAACATATTTTAATAAAATAATATCATTATCTTACACAGTTCAAATGTTTAACGAAATAATAACAACATATTTTATTAAAATAATATCATTATCTTACACAGTTCAAATGTTTAACAAAATAATAACAACATATTTTAAAATATAAATAAATTTTAAGAATAAGTTTTGCAGCTAAATGTATCCTGCAGACGTTTATTTCAAAAATATCTAAATATTATTTTAATGAAAATACTGTTAGAATAAAAATAATAAAACCAATATTATTAGATGATGCTATAATATTCAAGCATAGTATTATTTTTTAATTTTAAGAAATAATTGGCAAAATTAATGACTGTAGTTGAAGGGTTAAAATATAATATGTATACTAACTATTTGGCATACAAATATCCTTGACGAAAATATCTACCTGACTGACAAAAATATCTACCTGACTGAAAGGAGACAGCAGAGACAAAAAAAAATTTGTTTATTTATTTTTATTTAAAAAAATAATTTAAATTATAATACATAAAAAATGGCATTATTGACCCTTGTCCAAAGCCCATAAATGTAGAAACATGGACATTAAACCTATAAAATTAAAAAAAATCCTCTTAAGTCCTCTATTTTTATTCAGTACATTTTTAGTTTTGCAAAAAATCCTCTAAATCAGATACTAAATCTCCTCTAGAATCCTCTAATATCTCTTTTACTTACAAGAATTTTATGTGGTTATCCTGAATAGTTATGCGCTTTTTTTTCCTTCTTCCAGGAAAGACAAAATAATATTTTTTATGTTCCCACTTCAAAATTTATAACATTGATATTTTAATTAATTGGGTCTTATTTGTAGCTTTTTCTAATGAAATTTCTCTCTTTAATAGCTCTCGTGCATTTTCTATGGGGTTTAGAGCTGTGGAGTCAAACCAAAAAAAAAAATTTTTTTGGTTTGACTCCACTTGCATAAATATTTTCTTCTGCTTATTTGAAATAGTGCATCTTCTATTTATTTCATTTAATCAACAAAATCTATAAAAACACAAATAAAATACTTTTTTTTTTTTAAATTATTATTTTAAACATTTTTTGTAATTTGTTTTTAAGTCAATGGAAGAAATTACTTGATCAAAGTGAACTTGAAGCAGCTGATATGTCATCATTCTGGTTTCATTTTTATAATTTATGTCGCAATTTATGTAATAAGAATGAAGAGGAAATAAAATCTAATAGAGGTTTGGAAATTCAACAAAAGATTTTTTAAATATATTTTTGATTTAAATGATTTGCTTGATTTTTGGTTGTTTTAGATTCTCTAATATTAGCTGTAAAAGAGTTTTTGGAAGGATCAAATATTGGAGAATATAGATCTCGATTACAGCTTGTATACACTTTGTATGCATACTTATGTAGCAATGGAACTGAACAAGGTTAATTTTTTTTTCCTTAATTAGAGTCAACTTAACACCTTGTTTATTTAGTCAAAATTTATTTAATTAAATTTTTGTTTATTTAATTATTTTTTAATACATTGTATTATTTTAGTATAGTTTTTTTTGTTACAGGTACCCTAAATGCAATATGGAATATCTGGATGTATTATAATCAGTTTCAATCTGCCATTTTGTTGTCTTTATCTGAGAGAAAAAAACCAATTGAACAACAGATAAAAGTTTGTTTTATTTTATTTTTAACATATTTTCTTCAAAACCTTTTTCTTGTTTGATTTTCAACTTTTTGCAATTTTGTTTCAATGTATTTAATGATTAACAAACAATACAATTAATTGGTAATGATAGGTAAACAAGTTAATTAATAGTTATCTAAAAAATAAAAAAATAATAAAATAAAATGCTTAATTGATTGAACATCTCTGTATGGATATGAAACATGCATAAAGTTTTTTCTTTCTGCATGTTTTATCAAATATTAATGTGCACTTTTTTTTTTTCTTTTTTTTTTATAAATAAGAATTTCAGAATAAAGTTTTATTTGTTGAAATAAACAAATATTCATAAAAACTGCAATTGTAATAATTCTTAAGTAAATGAAGAAATCAATGTGCTAAAATGTATATAACTAGTTTTTAGACCAACTAGCTGTTGAGTTGAATTCTTCTTGAGATTTTGTGATGATATAGATTTAATGACAGAAACTAGTTTTTTATTTTCACAATTTTGTGGCTTTATTTTAATCATTAAACTTTGAATTTTTAGTTTCATCTTTATTGTGATTTCATCTTTATCGTAATTTCATCTTTATTGTGATTTCATCTTTATTGTGATTTCATCTTTATTGTGATTTCATCTTTATCGTGATTTCATCTTTATTGTGATTTCATCTTTATCGTGATTTCATCTTTATTGTGATTTCATCTTTATCATGATTTCATCTTTATCGATTTTTAACTTGATTAACATTGACGTTAGTTTAGAGTGTCATTATTTAGTAAACTAAAATACTACAAACTGGACAGTGTGCAAAAGCACACACTTATCAGGAAAACTAAATATCTTTACTAAAAATAAAGGTGTTAGCAAATTTTAAAAGAGTTTTTTTATTTGCAGTGTTTGGAAAATAATAAAATATATTAAAATGATTACTTTAATAAGATATTTAAGGCTAAAAAAAATAACAACCCAAGATTTTCTTTAGTTTTCAACTTAAACACGATACTATGAATCCCTCCTATAATCAGTTTAAAATTTAAATTTCAACTTTACACAACATTACAATCTGGTTGGATGGAAAGTAATCAATTTTTGAAATGCTCAATCAAGTGTTTAATCCTCATATTCAAAAAATAGGTGGTCATTATGTTTTAGTTTTGGATGGCCACAGTACACACATGATTAAGTGTAGCCTTGAAATGTAAAGAAAATAATATAACACTAATTTGCATTCCTGCCCATTCATCCCACACTCTGCAGCCTCTGTTAGCATATTTTGCCATGTTAAAGATGTTTGGCATGATATTGTAGGAAGATTTTATGCTGAAAGTGGTTTCAGCAATTTGTCCAAAAGGGTTTTCTCAAGTTTCTTTGCAACAAAGTTTATCCTCAATGCTTTTTGCTTATACTTGTACTCAAATCCATTAAATCATTGAAAACATTGACAAATCAAAATTACAAGTTCATGAAACTTTTAATAACACCTCAGTAACATAATAGTCCAAGTTTTTTTTGCGTCAAACTCTTCAGAAAATACAAACCTTGGTTCCGTCTTAAACTCTAATTTCAATCCTAACTGCAATAATACTTTTGATTTTAACTTTAAATTTAACTTCTCAAGAAGAATTGGCAACTCGTGTGAAAATCAGTCTTGAAAAAGCTCTTTTGAAGCAATTTAAAATTCCAAAATGCTTACAAACATCTTGCAACACCAGTGGTCAAGTTTTTACAGAAGAAGCATGGTTAAATTAGTTAAGAGAAGAAGAATACGCAAGTTAATTTAAACGAACATATGTTGAAATTGCACCAGCAGGAAAAGAAATTCAAAAGGTTGCAGAACCTAGTTTATACATTTTTTATTTTAGGTCAAGCTTGTTCATGTTTTTTGAATTATTTTTTTCTAGTAAAAATATATTGAGTTTATCAACTTATCTAAGTTTTTTTCAAATATTTTTTTCAAACTGTCTTCTTTTAGGGACAATTTTCCAAAAGCAGACAATTTAAAAAAAAAAATCAATAAAAACTTGAACTTTTAATAAAATATTTTTTACACTGCGAAATTGCTATAATAAACAACTATATTGCAGAAGAAAAAAAATCCTAAAAGTTCTCAATATTAAAAAAATTATTTAGCTTTTTGCAAAGAGTGTCAGTACTTTTACTCTATCTTTTTTATATTTATTTTAATAAATTCATATCATATTTTTTGTAGGAGCACTAAAAGTTGTGGCTAATTAAAAAGTGAAAAGCACACAAATAATTTATAAGCTTTTCTTTTTTTCATTCACCATTCTTATGAACTACCATTTTGAATACAAAAAAGTTATTTTGTCTTTACTTGAGCATCTTTATTTGTGTCCATTTTGCAAATTGTTTTTGTTTTGATATTTTCCCAATTTCTTTAAAAAAAAGAAAGAAAAATT
This sequence comes from Hydra vulgaris, assembly GCF_038396675.1. Classification (NCBI taxonomy): domain Eukaryota; kingdom Metazoa; phylum Cnidaria; class Hydrozoa; order Anthoathecata; family Hydridae; genus Hydra; species Hydra vulgaris. The sequence goes on along the minus strand of NC_088922.1, from coordinate 58,558,938 downwards.
CTTAAGATTTTAATGGCTTTTTAAAATCGCATTATATCAGATTAGTCTTTCTAATTACAAAACTATATCTTCAATCTTACACTTTTGTTTTACAGCTTTTCTGAATAAACAAAGCAATTTTGAATATATGGAAAATCGATTTATTTTGGTTTTTTAGAAAACCAAAATAGTTTGATTTTCTGGAAAACCAATTCCCATAATCAGATAATCAAACTAAGTTGGTTTTTTAGAAAACAGACGCTACTTGGTTTTCTGGATATTCAAAATTAGTTTGCATATTGGGACAAGCCATAAAACCAAAAGTTGGTTTTCCAGAAATCACAATTAAATTGATAGTTTTTGTCGAACTGTTGAAGGCAGAACCCATTTTTTAATTTCCTGCTTATTATTAATGATTATTATACTTAATTTAGCTTCAAGAGTTCTGTTTTAAAAATAGAAGTATTTAGTCAATGATTGCAATTTAATTAGAAATTTTTTCTGTGTGTGTGTGTAGAATAAAATAACAGGATTTATTTACTAAAGAACACTGTAAAATATACTACTGAATCAAATAAAAACAAAAAAATTTCTTTGTAAAGAAAATAAACAAAACTAAAAACTTTGAGTTCAAAAAAAAAAAAATATTGATTTCAAAAAAAAGGCTTTTAAACATATTAATAACATTTGTAAAGAAGTTTTATAATTCAATACTGCAAGTTAAAAAAGTTAGAAATGTTTTGAATGTTACCAGGAAGTTTACTATTTCATTCAAAAGCGTCATGTTCTAGAAAACACATTGTTTTATAAAGTTTCTTTGAGTATGCTATATCAAAAATGTAGTATAAAAAGATGACCAGACCCAGGCCACAAGTTATATCAGGAATTGAATTGCTTAGTGTTACTCTGTCAACTATAAGACTTTTTTGTGATGGATTTATAGGATCTCCTTTAATTTTCATGGTTGGATTTGGATCGATTGGATCCTAATAAAGAGAAATATAATTTTAGTTAATATTAAAAGTTACATAAAATAACTTTATGATAAATAATTAGAATATATATAACAATTGACTAGAGTTGCATGGATCATTTCAGAGACATCTTAAGTCATTTTAAAACAAAAAAGATGAAGCACAGAGTTAGGTTAAATGAGGTTAGATACAGAAATTGTTGCAAAAATAAAATAGAATCTTTTTCCGCAACATTTTACAGTATTTCATTGTACAACTGACATCGAGTTGTCCAACTTACATTTCTACAACTATTGGAAACCAAGTTTTAGATTTAAAATTATTTTTAATTTGTAACTTTTAATCTGTAAAAGTTGTCCATCTGACATATAAATATCTATCTGTAAAAGTTGTCTATCTGACATATAAATATCTATCTGTAATACTTCTTGTGAAGATATTTCTATCAGATTATAAGCATAAGAATAAAAGACAAATTTTTTTATGAAAACACAATTTGCCACACAAGAATGCACCTTTAAGATATTGTATTGAAAGGTTTTTTAAAGATATATAGCATTGTGGCATTTATTAAATTTAAGATTTTTAAGTCACTTACCAACAATATATCATAGCTAATTATGATATATTGTAGTTAATTTTAGTAATAATTTTTCCAGATGCAAATGAAAACAATTGCTATAGATATAATTTACATAAAAAAAACAAATATTTACAGGGAAAAAGATATTTAATGCCATTAGTTTAATACAGACAAAGTAATATACTGATAAGTGAATTAAAGATAGACCAGAGAATTCTTTAACAGTGTTCAACTAACAAAAACATGCAATGAAATTTCGTGTCTGGTTAAATTAATATGGCAGCTATAAATAAACAACCAAAAAAATTTAAAACCAAAAGCAACCTTTAGTTTTTTAAAAAAACTAATAGCTTTTCTATTTTTGGAAAACTAAAATTATTTTTGTTCTTCTTACGATAAACCTAATTGTTTTTTGAACATGTCATGAAGACCTTTTGCTTTTCTGTGAAACTGATTGATTTTCTAGATAATCAATAAAAAACCAATGTCTGTAAGGGTGTAGTCTTTTGATAAAATTTCTCTTTGTGCTTTTTTAATTAGTTTTTTAAACTTGTCAATGTAATTATAATAAGTTTATTAACTGTAATAATGTAATCATGATAATAACTTAATTGTCTCATGTCCAGCATATGATATTATACTCAAGTTTAGTCACATTAATTTAGGACTTTGTGAAGATCACTAAATGGACAGACATCAATTATTATGCATTAAAAGACACAATTTCTAAAGCTCACAGAACACTTAGAAAATATGTTCAAAAATATAAGGTATTTTTAATCTAGCAGCTTTATTTAATTTTATTTTATTCTAAATTTGTTTTATTATTTAGCAAACAACTTTTATATTTGTATTTAGAGTTATTATATCTGGCAATATTATTATATATTATAACGTTATAATTACTTTACATTTTTGCACGTTAAATCTGCCAGTCAACTGTCCTTTCTTTTAAAATGTTAAAATCTTTTTGTAAACTAATATTATCTAATTCTGATTTAATGACTGCTAAAAGTTTGGTATCATAAGCAAAAAGTTTGCCTGCAGTTTTGATTCTAATTAATAAATCATTAATAATAATTACTACTAATAACCTTAACAATGAAACACTTTTGAAAAATCTAATATTAACTCATCTACATTGTATCCATCAGCAAGTGCTTAGGTGAAAAAATCAATTTTTTGGTTATCAATTAGTTGTTTTTTTTATTAATGATGTCGTGTTTTTGTTTTATTATCAATTGTTTCATTATCTTATCTCGTATAACTCTATTAATTTAAATACAACTGAAGTTATTAAGTTTTGACAATAATTAGATGGTTCAAGTTTGCTTCCTTTTATAAATTAGGGGTATAATGTTTGCTCTTTTGCAAAGGTCTGGAATAACAATTGATTTGTAAGACTTGTTAGATAATATCCATAAAGGCTTGCTGAGTGATTTAAAACACATTTTGAGAACTTTATGGGTTCTCAAAATGTTTTAATAACTGCTCCTGTAAAGCTTGGATTCGGACATTCATATTTAAATTTGTACATAACTTTTAGGGCGTTAGTTATATCCTCCTTTGTAAAAATTGAAATAAAATACTTGCTTAATGTACTTGCTATTATAGCTCCATTTATAGTACTTTGTTTAACTGCTTTTTGAATGCTATCAGTCCAATATAATGCTTTTAGGAATGCATATATTTACAGGAAAACATCAACAAAGAAATCAATTCTTTGTTGATGTTTTCCTGTAAATATATGCAAATACCGGTTTAGGATTTAGTTTGGAATTCAATGCTAATTTTTGTTCTAAATCCTGAATACCTTGTTTTGGTGTTTTTTTCATCTCCAAATCCTAAATACAGAGGTAAAGTATTAACTGATAAAGAAATAGAGATTGGAATGGACTTTGTAGCTTCAAAGAATCCAGATTTTCTTCCACTTTTGGTTAACTTTAAAGCAGAAGCAGCGCCATTTCAAATGTTTATGTTCAATGATAACATTGTTCAAACTATTAAGCCATGTGATTGGTGGAAATCTCATAATGATCGTGTGAATCAGGAATTGATGAAAGTTGTTTAACAATTACTTACTGCAGTTGCTTCATCTGCAGGAGTTGAAAGAATATTTTCATCATTTGGTCTTGTGCATTCAAACATTAGAAATAAATTCGGAATTGAGAAAGCAGGCAAATTGATTTTCTTATTTCAAACTATTTAATCAAAAAGCATTAGAATCAATGAGTTTCATTGATTGAATCTTTGAAAATTTGTAAACAATCAACATTAAAAAAGATTTTTCAATGTTTTATATTAATTTAGTCATGATTTCATAATATTTTTAAAAAGTGTAAGATTAAAATTTATTTTTCTTGAATGTAATTTAAATCAAAAAAATGTAATTTAGATCAAAAAATTCTGATTTAAATCAAAAAAATCATTTTTTTGATTTTTTTTTTTTAAAAATTGGGATTTTTATCAACCCAGCATCTGATTTACCTAATTCCATCACTATTATATCAACAAGATGTAAACAATTTCTTACTGGATGACAGCCATACCAATTATTTTGTCATAATCAACAGTTAGTTGTATCGATGCTACAATTTATGACATAAAACTGATGCATAAATGAATTAAGTTTAATAGTCTTGCTAGAAATTTTCTTGGAATACCTTACTAATAATCTATCAGTCTTTACAGTTTTAACTTTAGGTCTTCCAGAGCAAAGTTTATGTTCAATTGTTTTGTGCTGACGAAATCTATTCATAATGTAAATACCATCACAAATATATATATATATATATATATATATATATATATATATATATATATATATATATATATATATATATATATATATATATATATATATATATATATTAGGGTAGGCCAAAAACAAAAAATTTTGAAAATTTAACATGTCTGCAAAAAAACGTGATCCTTTTCACATATGAATACAAACTATAAAAAAAAATTTGGAAAAAAATATCATTGAGTGCTGCCGAATTTGATTTGATTATTTTCATTTTTAGTCTAAAATATGTCAAAATAAGGATTTTGTAGGAAAGTGAAAAAAGATTAAAATTTTTATATCTATAGGAAATATTTGTTATTTGAGGCTGTTCATTTAATAGGCAATATGTTTTTGAACCTTTTTGGACTTCCCCCATGTATAATTTTGTGTTACTTGTTTATCAACTCCTCCCCCGCCCTCTCTTTTATGCGCAGTGCTATTATTGTTAAAAAAGATATATCTCTAAGTAATTTTTTGCTAAAAATTTACTGATTCCGCTATAATAAGAATTGTAATTAAAAGGTTTTTTTCACGTCACATTGTAGCTAACCACCCTTTCCATGTGATATTTGGTGACACTTTCAATACTCTTCCCCCATATGGGGAGGGGTTTACCACAATACAACTAATAACTGCTTTTATAACCCCTTTTTAATCACATATTGCCTGGATTACAGAAGAGTTATTTTATTTGGAATTTTTTTGGGGTCTAATTAAAAACAGAAAAGCTAATGAAAAAGTGGTTATTATTTATACTTAGCTAAATCAACGAATAATTGCTTCTTATTAAAATTGCCTACAACTTTTCTGTGATTTTCAACCACGTTAAAAACTTCGTTTCGTACAGCCTCGTCCTAAAGATAAGAAATATTATTTGTATGATTATTTAGATTTTTATTCATAATTTCTTCTCAACTAATTTTACGGTTTACCTTTGTAAGTATTTGGAGATAATCAGAACACAACTTAATTCCTCTCTCGGCTGCGTCATTAGTCACTTTTAGAGTTTTGATAAACAGCTACATTTTCAAATAATAGGCATTGTCGTCCCATTCTGAAGAAGGAATTTTAAGCCATTTTCCATCATCTTTTGAATTATGAAAAATCAACCAAGACTTGTTCCCAATATAAGATAAAATATCGGAATTTTTTCTAATCACTGGAAGAGTTGGTTTACCGCAATTGATACCAAGTGGTTTTCCGTATTCTAGCATTTTTTTTGCAATTTTATTTTTATCATTTAGAGAAAGTTTATTTAAAAATAAACTTAATACAGACACCTGCTCGGTTAGATACCAAGAGTGTCTGCTTAAAACATATTGGGCTTTTTCAGCAGGTACACCGAAGTTTGGTATACCTTTAAGTGCTTCTAGATCATTAAAAAATTCTATATCATTAATTGGTGCATCGCAAGCCTTTGACGCTTCTAACCAAGCTTTAATGTAAGTGGCTGAGCTAAAAGTCAAAAAGATTTTAAGGTTTTTTAAATCAGATTCGGGTAAATCCTTTTTAAATATTAACATCTTTGGTGCATACAGCAAATGCGCCATCCATCTTGCATGATGGTGAGCACCACATGTTTTCCATTTCTTGGGCTCTTCTCCACCTAATAGAAAAATTGCTAGTTCTGCAGCCTCTTTGTAATCGTCTCTTGGGTGATGCTTAGAGTGCAATACTTTCTCTAAGAAATTGCGAGTTTCATTTGCTTTTTGTTTTAAGAATGAATTTTCAAGATCAAGGGATCTATTTGAAAGTTTGAGAGGAATTTTTTTAGAGTGAAGCCATTCTTTTTGAAAATTATTAAACTCTATATTATCATCAGATGATGTCTCTTTTTGAAATAAAGCTTTCCAAAACGACCCTAGGATTAATTCTAAAACATGATGACGACATGCAAGCCAGAGAAGCATTTTTATAGATTTGCATTCTTCAAGAAGAGTTGCCGCTCCGTTTCTTACTCCAGTATTACAAGCCATTGTATCAAAAACTTGGGCAACAATATTATCTTTAAGATCCCATTTTTCTAAATCTTCTATGATTCCTTTACATATAGAATGACCTGTGCCTGACTGAATAGGTTTAATAGATAAAAATTTACCTTCCTCGCAGTTTGGAAAACAGTTAAATAGTCAAACTTTTTACCAGATATTTGCTTCATAAGTTTCCCATCCCAGTGAAGAGTTAAATAATCTAATCTAACTTCTTTTTTAAATTCTGCCATTATATTTCTTGCCATAATTTGTCTATTTTGCTTACGTGCTTTTCTAATTGTGTTTAGTGAAATATCTACATCATTAGCTTTAACCCCACCTAAAAAATACAGAATATAATTTTTCTTATCAACTAATCACACTAATAAAAAACTCATGAAACTGATTAGTGATTTAAATATCAATCAAAAAGTAACCTAGAACCAGGATTGCTGAAACATTCATCATAAGCTGTGCGTTTGATAGTTTAGATCTATCAGCAGTTGCTGTTATCATTGGATGACAAACAAAGTTTCTTGGCAAAATTAAATTGATATTATCTGATACAACATTTTCCATTACACCTGCAGAAGATTCAAAATTATTTACTTCATAATCAATTTTAGAAGAGCTCTGAGAATCTGAGTACATAGAACCTCTAGACGTAGCAAAAAATGATTCTTCAGTTGAGTCACTATCACTTTTATAAACGCTGAAATCAATTTCTTTATCATTTAATTTTCTTTTCTTTTCTTTATCGATTCTTAATTTTTCTTTTTCCTCCTTCTCTATTTTTCTTTTGACACTCAATTTTAACAAATTATCTTTTCAACCTAGTCCTCCAATTTTTACTCCACTTTTGAGTGTTGAAAACCAGAGAATATCTTCTTCTGCATTTAAATTTGATCTGGTTTTTTTAACATATTCTTTCCAATTCGGAGAACTAATATCAAAAAAATTATCCATTATTTTTCTAAAGCCTTGAATAAGTAAATCTTTTTTTGAAAAACATTTATGTTTAGACTTTGCAAGACTTCTCCATTTATCATGTAACTTAATAATACTTTCAATAATATACTTTTCCTGCTTGCAAGGAATATCAGCTTTATCCCAAAAAACTTTAACGGTTTTCATTGTTAATTTTGCAGCTAATTTTAATTTTGAAATGTTGCTTTTAGTACCTAATTCTTTTGTACATTTAGAAAACACTTGAATCGAAATTGTTCATCATTTTAATTGATACCTTAACAAGCAAAACAGAAGATGAATTTAAGTTTATTTTCAAATAAATAAAGCTAAAAAATCTGTAGACATCTCTAGTAGTAGGCAGAGAACTGGTATTAATATCTGCCAGCGGATATCCGACCAACTATATTTCATTTGTCGATTTCAATACTTTTGAGTATTTCTTTTTAATTGACTCAGTCAAATTATTTTTTACAGACAAATTCTCTTTTCTTTTTTGTGTATGCGATGCCATGTTAAAATGTTAAAATGAATTAAATTTTATGACTGCTAGAAAAATAATAAAACGTAAAACATCTTCATTTCTTAAAAACAAATGGAAAGATGAATATAATTATAGAATTAATAAATTTAGTTGCTTTCTTAAAAAATATATTAGTGTTATGATACGTGCTTCTTCGTTTTTTTTATTAACCTTGTTTTTTAACTTTAAACACATCTAAGCTAACTATGTTCTTTGAAAATAACAAGTTATTTTATTTTAAATCAAAAATCTTTAAGTATCGTAAAATTTCATGGTATTTAATTATATAAAAAAGAATTTTAATTACATTTCTTTTTGTATGTAAACTTTATGATTTAGCGGCTGTTACTTATGCAAAATATTTAGAAAAAAAAGAATAATTCGAATCAAAATACAACAAATTAGTTAAAATAAATAAAACACTGCTGCATGCTGCAGTAGATTATGTTGCTTACATTAATTTTAAATAAACAAGAATGCGTGAAATACAATAGAAATATGCCGTCATTAGTAAATATTATGCCAAACAAATTAAAAAACGGAACAGAAGTAATGGAAGTTTTGTGTTTTGGATTTATTCATATAACTGAAACTTAAAATGAAATTCGGCAGAACTTAGAGATGAGCTACATAAACACTTTCATAACAAAAAATGATTTTTATAGTAAAAGGAACAATATTTTATGCAGCTACTAGAAAAATTGATACTTTGAAAAATATATGTGGGACTGTGGCCTACCCTAATATATATATATATATATATATATATATATATATATATATATATATATATATATATATATATATATATATATATATATATATATACATATATATATATATATATATATATATATATATATATATATATATATATATATATATATAATATATATATATATAAATACTCATCTTGGGCAGATCTAAACGCATCCGGCTACTGTCTTGTAGAAGACCTCCTAGGCAAAACTTAGGGGGTAAACAGATTCTATCTGTTGAGCAGCCTTGCACCCCTTCTTTATCTATTAGGCTGGCGCAGTTGTATTTATAATACATTGTTTCTAGTTTAGGATGTTGAATGCATGATCTTCTTGACTCAATGCATGGGTTTTGCTTGTGTCTCTGTTTTGACTGGGCAACTCATTCTATTATCTCCTAATGAGGGTACAGCTCTAAAACTCAGTTTTATGGTTCTGAGGCTGGCTGGTAGTCAGATTTCCCAAACTCTGTGGTAGCTCTCAGAGAGACCAATTCCATCAACAGCTGAAAAATATCAGAGTATTAACAGTACCATGTTGCGCATAGATGGTATCCCTGTTGGTATTTTTGGTATGGATTGTTGAGGCCACATTTGGAGCCCTTTGTTACGGCTTAGGCTTTATTAATATTAATGAGGCAATTGCTTGGACTATTAAATAGTGTACTGAGTACTATCTATGCTTTGAGTCAAGTTCTTTAACAAATTTAAAATGGCTAAAGTATCCAAAACTATAAAACACAAAAAACCATTGTCATCACCAAGTTCTCTAAACCTATCATTCACTAATATTCGTGTCTTCAAAGTAACTTTTCTTCTGTTGAGTCTTATCTCTTGCAAAGTTCAGCAGACCTACTTACTCTTTGTGAGACTAATTTAAGTTCAGCTGTCTTATCTTGTGATTTAAACTGCGTTTAAATCCACAGACTATTCTTTTATGTGCTTTTGTTTAGCACCACTTCACTCTACCGCCTTTCTCTTTGTTTTATATCACTCTCCTTCATCTCATGACAGCGCTCTTTTTGATATTATTTTTGATCAAATGGACCAATCCCTTTCTCTTTATCCATCAGCCAATATCATTGTTGTTGGTGACTTTAATGCTCAACACACTGAATGGCTTGGCTCTAGTGTCAGTGACTTTGCTGGCGTTAAGGCCCACAACTTTTGCCTTTCTCAATCTCTAACTCAAATAGTCAACTTTCCAACTTGCTTTCCAGACAACCCAAATCATTAACTTCTCTACTCTTGCCTATGTCTTGTTGCTGATCCTAGTCAGTGCTCATTCTTCTACATCAGAATCCCCCTATCATCCTACCTCTTACAACTACCCTAAAGCTGACTGGGACTCTTTCCATGATTTTCTTCGTGATGGCCTATGGGTAGAAATCTTTCGTCTTCCTGCTGACAAATGGGCTTCTTGCATAATTTTGTGGATTCAGGCTGGCATGGAATCTTTTATTCCCTCTTGACGATTCCAGGTCAAGCCTCACGCTTTTCCATGGTTTTCCTCACATTGTGCTGCTGCGATTTCCAATCGAAACTAGTTGCTTTCTATCTGATGTAGCCGTCAAACTTCTTCGTTCGTTGTCTCTTCTACAGCTTGTGGTCCAGACAACATACCTGTTGTAGTCTTGCAGAAGTGTTCTTCGGAGCTGTCATCCATGCTTTCAAAACTATTTAACAAGTGCTGGCCAGTGTCTTGTTTTGTAAAAGCAGCATCTGTTATCCCTATTTTCAAAAATTCTGAAGTGCAATCTGACTCGTCTAGCTACCGACTCATTAGTCTTCTTCCTACCATAAACAAGGTTTTTGAATCTTTCATTTACAAACACTTAATCTCTCATCTTGAATCAAATAACTTACTTTCTGATCATCATGGATTTTGATCATCATGGATCATATGGATTTTGATTTGATATGAACATATGGATTTCTGATCATCGTGGATTCTGATCATCATGGATCATATGGATTTTGATCTTCTCGTTCTTCAGCTGATTTGCTAACAGTAATAGCCAATAGTTTTTATTATGCATTAGAAAGAGGTGAAGAGGTTAAGGCTATTGCTCTTGACATTTCTAAAGCTTTTGATAAAGTTTGGCACGCTGATCTTCTCTATAATCTTTTTTCTTACGGTGTATCTGGTAACATCTTTGAGATAATTGAGTCCTTCCTTTTCAATCATAGTATTAAAGTTGTCCTTGATGGCCAGCACACTTTTTCATATCCTGTAACTTCAGGGGTTTCTCAAGATTCAATCCTTAGCAAATATTCTCACATCTAAGGTGGCATTGTTTGCTGATGACACTACCATTTATTCTTGTCATGATAAGAAGCCAGCACTCTCTGATTGCCTGGTTGGGGTATTTGAACTTGAAAAGGATCTCACTTCTGCTACCACATGAGGCTCACAGTGGCTGGTGAACTTTAGTTCAGAAAAAATCTCTTTCTTTCAGCCAATCGTTATCGCAATAGTTTAGATCTTCCTATATTTATGAATGGCAATGTACTTGATGAGTCATCTACCCTTCTTCTTCCAGGATTAACTCTTCCGATCTTTCTTGGAAACCATATATTAAATCCATATATTAAATACATTGCAAATACTGCATTAAATACATTGCAATAAATACATGCATTAAATGCGTTAAATACACTGCATTAAATACACTGCATTAAATACATTGCAAATACATTAAATACATTGCAAATACAAACCATATATTAAATACATTGCAAAATTAGCATCTGCTAAGGTTGCATCTCTTTATCATGCTCGAAACTTTCTTACTCTGGATTCTATTCTTCTATTCTTCTGGATTCTATTCTATCTCTATAAATCTCAAATCCATCCTTGTATGGAATACTGTTACCATATCTTGGGCGGATTTTCTAATTATGCCCTTTCTCTTTCAGACAAGCTGCAAAAAAGCATTGTAAACATAGTTGGACCTGCTCTTAGAAGCCAACCTTTAACCATTATCAGATCGTCGTAATGTTTCTTCACTTTCACTTTTCTAGAAATACTATAATGTGCACTGCTCTAAAGAGCTTGCGTCTTTTGTGCCACCTACTAAAATTCATTCTTGTGTTACTCGTAATTCAATTAAGTCTCATCCTTTTTCTGTGACTGTTCCTAAGTGCTTCAAAAACTCTTATTTGTCTAGTTTTGTTCCTCGAACATCAGTTCTTTGGAATTCACTTCCTTTATCTTGCTTTCCTGAGACATATATTCTGTCATCTGTATCTATATATATATATATATATATATATATATATATATATATATAATATATATATATATATATATATATATGAATTATATGTGAATTACATCTAAAAAAATAAACACGACTGTTGTAAAAACTATGCAACTGTAGTGGTAACATGTGGTAGTGTTTACACTATATAGTGGTAGTGTTTACACTACAGTCAATGAGGCTACTTTGTTGTGGTCACAACTCTCTCTCAACTCTCTAACATCGAAATATGAACCTTGATGAAGAAGGCCACTGCACGGAGAAACAAGTTGAACGCAGTACTACTAGGTATGTGGTAGGAATAGAATTTGGTACTTCCTACTTATGAAGCGGTAGCACTGATAATTGTTCTTTAAAAAAATGTTGTATGTATAACCATTTAAGCCTGACAAGTCATTCAAAGGGTATCTAATCTAAAGTGTCATTTAAAGCATATCTAATTTAAAATATTATTCGAAACATATCTAAACTATAATATTAATTAATAATTATGATTTTGTTAACAGTTTATTATTAATAATTTCATAAATTAGTGACAAAAGATTACTAATTAAATAATATCCAAGATATTTATATACTGATTCAATTTATATGCTGATTTCAATTTTTGATCTATTGACTCAATAAAATGTATATACAGTTAACTATATTACAGTCACCCAAAATAAACCCAGATAGATATATTGGTAATAAATATATTGGTGTACATACATACACAAATACATACATTCATACATACCTATATAATATATTAATGAATATATGATGAATTATCTTTCAATTTTTATTTAATCTTTTGTAAATAAAGAAAAAACATTTATGCTATCTTTTTTGAATAAAGGAAAAGCTCTTTAGAATTACATTATATTTTATATATATATATATATATATGTGTGTGTGTGTATATATATATATATATATATATATATATATATATATATATATATATATATATATATATATATATATATATATTAATTTTCAATGACAACTTATTTGTATGATGATTTATACATAAAATTGAAAATACATCATTTATGGTGCATACTATTTATTTAATTATTAAGTTTTAATTTAATTAAAAATTTAATTATTAAAAAAAATTTTAAATTTTAATTGTGATATTTTGGTTCATATAGTTGAAGCCATTTTCAATCTACAATATGTTACAAAAAATGTGTTGTTTACAATACTGATGTTATTGCTGCGTAATATTACAAAAGTTTTATTAAGTTTAACAAAAAATGGTTTCCAATAGTGAGTCGTCTCTAGGTTACCATTATCCCTGTTTAGAATTTCATTTTTTGGGTAGTAGTATTGCAACTGTCTATTTCAATTGCCTCCTAGTATAATTATTTGTGATAACTGAAAGTGTTTTAGGATTATTGTGCATATATGTGCATGTTCAACAATTCCGGGCGCTTTCCAGTTCGCTTTAATCACATTTTTTTGATTTTCAGTTATTCGTGTTTTAATCTTTTTCTTGGTTTCACCCACATAAAAAGCACCACATGTACATTTAAGTTGGTAAGAATCCTGGTAACTGTTTGGTAGTTGCTTTGATTTATTTTGGCACTATATGTATAGAAAAGATCTTCCGAAACGAAAAACTGTTTTAATGCCAGCTTTTCAAAATTAAGAATAAGGCCTAATTTAGGAACCCACAAAAGTATTAGGGTATTATTTGTGTTAATTCGTTGGCGGCCTTTTGGTTAAGATGGTTTGTAATGTTTTACAATGTCTGGAAGTTGTTGTCGAGAATATCCATTTTCCATAACAATATTAATTAGAAACTCAATTTTTTTTTCTTTATAATCACTTGTGCATAATTTATAAGCTCTTGCAAGAAATCCTTTAAATATCCCTATTGCAATATATGGTGGTATGCACGTTTGCGGTTTTACAAGTACATTCATTATTGCATTCTTGTGGTAAATAGAAATTTTATAGTTGTGAGTTATATGATTATTTGAAATGCAGATATCTAAAAAATTAATTTGATCTTGATTATTTTTGTATTCGCATGTGTATTGAATAGCTTTGTCTTGAGAATTTAAAAGTGTCAAAAGTGATTCTGCTTTATCAGAGTTAGAAAAATGTGCATGGCAGTCATCAGCATATCATTTAAATGTTATTGGTGCAACATAAATGGTTAATGCTTGTTGAATTGCATTATATTCAATATGTTGTAAGTTTCTGAAATTACTACCATTTTAGATAATCCAATCAGACCAGAGTTTTTTAAAATATAAGTTTTGTTATCCCATCGAAAATAGCGTTTACTTAGACAAAGTTCAAATAATTTATGAATGTCAGTTAAAGATAATTTAGTACGCAACTGAAGATCATTTTTATCATTATTTAAAAATCAATATTAGCTAGAATTGCTTTATCAAGTGGTACTGATGGATACAAATTTATTACGTCAAATGATACTTGAACCTCATTTTCTTTAATAGTATATCTAATAGAAGAAGTATAGAATTTTGTTAAATATCAAATTAAATGGTTTAAATAATTAATTTGAGTTAATATAGTTTTTATTAATTTTATCCTTTTTAAGAAATTTATTTAAACAATGCACATTCTGCAAATTAATACATCAATTTCACTCCAAATGAAAAATTTTGTTAAATATGTTAAAGTTTTGTTAAATATGTTAATATTTTTGAAAAATATTTTGTTAAAACATTTTAAAAATTCTTAAGTTACAAATTAAACCACATGAGCCGCAGTTATCTATTCAAACATTTAGAATTTTGAGTTATTTCAGGCTGTTAAATGTTTAGAGTTATTTCAGGCTGTTAATTACTAATAATTGAATTTCTATGTTTTGTTTTCAGAAGCTGGACTGATTTGAGTGTATAACAATTGGTTAACCTGTTTAATTGGAATAGAAGAAAAAGAGTGGCCATAAGATTCGAGAGTCAAATTATAAGAAAAGTTCTTTGCAAATAGTTCTGCCTTATCCTTGGGAGAAGTAATAAGATCAGTCCCATGAATGAGGGATGGAAAGTTAAGAGTTAAGTTAAAGACCTACTTTTATTAACAACGCTGTTGAAAATTTCCAAAAGTCTCTTGAGCCTAACTTCTGAGATGAGATATGAGATTTAGTAAACTTGATGAGCTATTTTCTTTAATTCTAATACAAAAGATGATGATTTTTTTACTCTGCACTGGTTTTTGTTAAGCATAGGTTGTATAAGCTGAAAAGATGCTGCTATAATTTATGTGGGGGCGTACCAACCGTTGAAACTAATTAGCATAGGGTAATCTTTATCACTTGTATAAGCTTTAGTGCAGTGGTATAATCAAGGTGGTATAGCACCAGAAGAATTACTTGCGTCCACTTATTTCTCATAATAATAAAATGACATTTGTTTTTTAGTTGCTGAAAAAGTAATGAAAGGTTACATTTAGAAATAGCAGCTCTGAATAAAATGAGAAAACCATGTAGAGTGACACTTGACTTAAAAACCATGGTGTGGAGTGAGCCTTGTCTTGAAAACCATGGAGTGAGGCTTGACTTAGAAATGACTAGAAGGAATAAAAGCTCTCTTGTCTGTCTGAATCCAGTAGATTATTTAGGAGGCATAATTAAGAGCAGAGAGATTAAAGTCGTCAGCCCAAGGACATTTGCTTATTATTTTTACTGTAGGCAAACTAAAATAAAACAATTTTATTACAATTTTATTAAAAAAAGTATATGTTTAAATTTAAAAAAATATATATTAAGTCAATTTAATTGAATATAATAGAATCTAATTTGTTAAAATAATTCCTAAAATAAAAACTATAATTGCTTATGAAGACATTGTAGTTGCAAAATTTGTTAAATGAGGTACTTTGAATTGAATTTTAAAATTACTGAACCATTCTTAATTATAAAGTAATTTTATCTTTATCTACCCATCTTGTTCTTAATTATAAAATCTTGTACTCTAGGATTAAAGATGAAATTAAGTAGTCTGTATTTGTAATTTATTATTTTGTTGTTTATAATATTCTAAACTATTTTAAATAAAAGTAAAATTCATTTAAAAATAAAAGAAGTTTAACGTTGTCTAAATACAACAGCTTTTTCTTCAATAAAAAAAAAAATCATCTGGATTTGACAATATACCCAGTAATATACTAATTTCAAACGAATAAAGCATAAATAGACCACTGTTCTATATAGTCAAACTTTCCTTAGATCAAGAAATAATTTCTGATGTACTAAAATTAGCAAAAGTAATTCTAATTCTAAATATGACCATTCTGACATTTCCAGCTACAGACCTATATCAGTGCTGTATTTTCAAAGATATTCAAACATGTAATTTACAAAAGAATCTTTGACTGTTTTGAAAAACAATTCTTTTTATCCGAAACAAGATAGATTTCAGAAAAATCATTCAACTAAACATGCTATTATTGGATTAGTAGATCAAATAAATAATTGGCTTTAACGAAAACAAATTTATATCAAGTATATTTTTTAATCTAACAAAAGCTTTTTATATGGTTGATCACTATATTTTGTTAGAAAAGTTGAAGCATTATTGGATAATTAATAAGGGCTGCTGTTGGATTAAAAGTTACATTACTGAAAAAAAAAAATGTTCAAAGGAATACAAAATATTTTAAATCCTGTGTGGTGTACCATAAGGATCAATATTAGGCCCTCTCTTATTCTTATTTTATATATATATATATATATATATATATATATATATATATATATATATATATATATATATATATATATATATATATATATATATATATATATATATATATATATAGATAGAGTTTATATAAACAACTTAAATAATGCATCAGCTAAGTTAAACCCAATTATGTTTGCTGATGATACTAATTTATTTATTTCAAACCAAAACATCAAGTTTTTTCAAAATCTTTTTTGAAACAAATTGTCAAGCAACTTTATGCAGATATGAACTTTAAATTAAATAAAAAAGATAAATGGTTAATTTACAGCAAATAAATTTCATTATGCATTGAAAAAACAAAGTATACATTATTTTAAAAAAAACTTCAAGAAGAGAACCTTACCCTTAAATTACCAGATCTATTTTTAAATAATAAAGAAATAAGACAAGAAGACTCTAAAAAGTTTTTATGAATACTTGTTGCAAACATTAATTTTGGCTCTTCCATATTAAATATTGAAAATTAAAAGTTAGTAAAACCATTGATCTTATGTACTGAGTTTGTCTTTATGTAAATACACTTTTTCTTAAACAATATACTTTGTTTGAAATTAATAACACTCTTTAATTCATTGTTTTATTAATTATGCCAACATGGTATGAGGTAGAACACAAATTTAAAAATAATACTTATGAAAAAATGAGGGGAGCATACTAAACCCTTAATGAGAGACATGAAGATGTTGAATGTTTATGAAATAAATATTTATCAACACTTTGTTTTGAGGGCCTAAGATATGGAATTATTTTCAAAAAGAAAATGCTAAAAAAGATATGGTAAAATCATTAAACTCATTTAAGTTTCAAGCAAAAAAATACATTTTCAATTCTGCGGCATAATAATTCCGATGAGTGAAGTATTTCTAACTAGTTATACTTTTTATTTATTCTTAGAAGTAAATAATTATGCACATCTTTTTTAAAGTATAAGTTTATATATTTTAAAGTATAAGTTTATGTATTTAAATTGAAAATCTTACATCTTAGATCATTTTAAAATTTGACAATACTTGTATTACTGTGCCTTCTGGACTGCAACTGATCGGGGGTTATTTTATCCTACAATAGAATAACAATCCCAAGCGTACTTACAAATTAGTTAAAAATTATTTGTCAAATCTGGAAGAGGAGGGAGCGCTTCAAACCATGCCTTGTCCTCCTTAGAGCCCTGATTTGAAAATAGTCGAACATGTTTGGGACTACTTAGACAGAAAGAAGATGGAAAGGTTGCCAATGAATGTAAATGAGCTTTGGAATGTTCTAAAAAAAGAATGGCATAATATCCCCATCACATTTATTGAAAATCTGTATAAAAGTATAAATAAAAGACTCCAAGATGTTATTGTAAATAAAGGTGGTCACACTAAATGTTAAGTCTCTATGTATAGTTATAAATCCAAATGTTTGTATTAAAACTTGTATTATATTACACAATTTAATAAAAAAATATGTTTGTACTCATATTTTTGTTTTAGTTTCATTTTGTTTGCTATTTTATCTTGAATATATTAAATTTCTTTTAGGTACTACTTTCTTTTGTACAGTACTCTATATTAACTATATATAGTTGTCAAAATACAATATTTCTATCAATTTTCACAAAAAATATACTAGAATTCCGACCAAGAAAGAGCTTATAATTAAGAAAAATTGCCAATAAACAATCAGAACAGATCATATTATTAAATTATGATGTTCATTTTACCTAAAAAACGTATTTATTTGAAATCTTATTCAAATTTGGTCAAGCGATTGTGATTTTAGGAATATTTTTTTTTTAAAAAAAGAATCTTTGGTCTGGGTTTTTTTGCTACAAGCATTTATGATTTATGATACTGCAAAATTTATCATTTTAATTTTTTTCGTCTTTTCATTATTCACAGACCTGATCATTTAACAGAAGTGTTTCTTAGTCAACAAAATATCATACAGACGCTATGATATTATAAAGTTGCCTTAACTACACTGAGTAGAGGCTGTCTATAATGGGCATTACCATTATTTAGGCAATTTTTGATTTATTTTTATTCTATATATTAAATTTAACCAAAGAATGAACTTGCCTTACTTATCATCCATCCAAAGGTTTTTTAAATAATTGTCAATTGAATGGATTAGGGCAGTTCAAATTGTCTGAAATGGTTGCATCATCTAGAATATCGAGGCCCTCTGTTTTGATTTCTTATTCATCGAGCCAACAAAAGTTGCATTCTCTTCTGCTACAATTATGGCCATCAACCCTCTTTTGCACCTGGTGGCAAATGCAAATTGATCTGATTTGCAAGGGAATAACAGCCATTTGGTTAATAAAATTGGAATAATTATAGTTATCATGCTTTTTGAGCATGGCTTGAGAGGTAAAGTACAAGTTACAATGCTTACAGATTTTCTGAGAAAAACTCGATTGCACAGAGGGACAAAACAGATCATAAGAAGGAAGTTTAAATGATTTTAATGATCAAGGAATGGTGCTCTGAATATTAGAGGCAATAAAGAAAATACAGGAGGGAACAATTTTTGATGGTCTGAAACAGCTACAGCTTTCAATCCAACTTCTGACTGTTAGATGGGAACAAGTGGAGACAAAAATCAACTGGAAATAAAATGGAATATAAGTTCCTTGTCAAATAGCAGCATCCAAGATCCTCACAATTCTATTGACTAGTGCTCACATGAGAGTCAAACCAGTCCTAATCTTTTGATCAGAGATGATGAGGATTGAGCTCATCTGGATCAATTTACTCAGCAACTGTTGGAAACTGACCAATCTGAGAAACCTGAAAAAGCCCAAGTACAGCTCTTTCCAACTTTAAAATTCTGTTTCTCCAACAACAGATCCTGGCCTAGTTGTAAGTTGCAATAAAGATAATTAGTTCCGTAAGCCTTGCTATATACAATTGTACATATAAGAGTATATACAGCTAAGATTAATATGAATGCAATCAACTATTTGAGCAATGAATTTAAAAGACATCAAATATAGAACTTAAAGCTTACTAAACTTATATGATAAAATATCATTGTATATAAAATTAAAGCAGAACAAAAATAAGAGCCTGTTTTTATATATTCAAAATATAGAACAACTACGCTCTAAACTGATAATTAATGATAATCTAAAGTGTAGAACAACACAACAAAATAACAGAAACAACATGAAAAATTTTGATTTTAAATGTAACAATAGCTTATTAGGTAAATATAATTTAAAAATTCCAATATTTATACTTAAAAAAAAACAAAAGAAATACCTTGTTATCTAGTTGTTATTTGACTTAAAAAAAAAGCATGGAAGAGAAATAAGTCCAATATTTATACTTTTATTTTATTGTTTTATATGTGCGTTTTATAGTTTTATTTATTCCTTTATGTAATTTTATTATTTATTATCATTTGAACAATAAAACCTTTTACTTTATTTATTAGAAAGTTTTAGGCGAACCAGTCATTCAATTCTTCAAAGATACTAATGTGTTATCCTCAACTGTTGAAAAGCACAATGATGTAAAAACATTTGTTTTAAATATTGATAAAAGCTTGTTTAATGGACATCAAATGATTAATCACATGGGTCATCAAGTGATTGAGTTTTCTATGTATCTAAACAAAGTACCTAAACTGAAATTGAAAATGAAAAAGCATATCAAATACATTACAGAATCGATGACTTATGACTCTCTCACCCAAACATTAGATGAGTTTACTGGTATGTTTTGTATTTTGTATTATGATACAAAATCAATGAGTTAGGGCTTAATTGAATAAATATTAGATGAATTTAAACAATTTTACAAACATATTTTCAGGTTTAAAATTTTCAAGTTTCAAATTAAAAAGTTAAATATTTTTTATAAATCAATTTTGTAGGAGAAATCATTGAAAGTGTTCTTGAGCTTCAAAAAGATAACATTTCAGGCTTGGTATGATCTTTGATTTTGCCATTAAATATTAATCACATTTAATTACAACTTTTAGATTATTATTTTTCTATCAAAATTTTATTTAGGCAAAAGAAAAACAGAAAGCTGCACGTAGTCTTTTGCAGCAACAGAAAAGAAAATCACTATCTTTATTATTTCGAGAGCTTCGAAGAATTGGTAATTTTAAAGTTTGATTTTCAAACTCCTCTTCCTGTTGAAATTATTTGCTGAAACTTTGTTTGTTTGTTTTTTGGGTTTACATTAGGAATTTCATATAGAAAAGGATTGTTGCTATTTTCCAATGAAGAAGACTTAAGTTGTATACCTGTCTTGGATGAAAACAAATTTGATAAGTATTAATTTGTTTATTTTTTTTAAATCTGTTTTCAACATAATATGTGGTTGTTTATTAAGCAATACATATGATGATTTAGGCTTCAGAAAGCAAAAAATAATATGGAAGCTGCCAATTTATATTATTTTCGATGTGTTGCTAAAAGTTCATCCTTCAGTTCAGCACTTTGTTCACCATCTAAGGTATTACTAATGAGTCTAAAACAATCTAATGAGTCTAAAACAAATTTCAGAGATAAATTTTCCTTTTTACATTTCTTTTTTGTTTGCACCACATTTTAAAAGGTTTTTTTATCTAAGGAAATTAGTCCAGCAGAAATTTCAAAATTCAAAGGTTTTTGTGGTCATCTTTATTTCTTGGTCACTGAACAAAGAAAACAGATAGATGGGTTAATAACCGGATACTGTCATTTAAGGTATATTTGAAAAAAATAATTGTAATTTAATAAATAATGTTCTGAAATTTTGAATTTGTAATATTATTTTTTAGAAATTCAATATCAATATGTGAAAATTTAAAAAGCTCAAAAAATGAAAATGGAATTTTACCACCTCAAAATACTGTTAAATATTGGAATGTAAGTAACTTAATAGTTTAGTGTCTTTTAAAAAAATAATTTACGCATCAATTGTAAAAATTGGATTTAAGAATTTTTTTTTTTAATTGTGTAAAAAAAAAAAAATCCAAAATTCATCTAGTTTTATGAGCAGTAAAACTATTATTGTTTTTAATTTAATTTTTTATTATTATTATATTTCATAGTTAATTATTTTTTTAATGTAGAATTTTAATAAACGATTTTTCTTTTTTAAAGCATATAAAGAACATTCTTGTGAACATTTTTTAAATGTATAATGTTAATGAACATTTTTTTATAGACTGAAGTCACCTCGCATTTATTCAACACCATAGAAAGTTTAACTGATTTTAAGAAGATACTAAATAATTGTCCTTTGTATAACCTAGATCATGATAACTTAACACCATTTGCTTCTTCGATGCTTCCTAAAATATCTAGCTGGTGTAAGGATACTCCTGAATTAAAAGATACGATGAATAAAACTCAAGTAAAAAAAAAATTCAATTTATTTTTAGATTAACGCAAAACCTTGATTTTTCAGTATTTTCAAAATTGTACATTTTTCAATTTAGGCCTCGCTAGACATTCTTCGCAACGCATGTAATATATACTCTTATTCTCCAAAAGATTTATTCTATTGGTAAACATTTTTAAATTAATTTTCAATTAATTTAGAACTTTTTAAATTTTTTTGAGTTGGTGTTTAAATTTTATTTTATTATTTATTATATTTAATGACAAAACTTTATTGATTATTTTAATAACACATAAAACATTTTATAGGTCTCATTTTAATAACACATCAAACATTTTATAGGTCTCATTGGGAAAGTCTTTCAGTAAATCTAATGAAGTTGAAAGATGTTACTAATTTAATAAATGATTTTACCATATTTTTTACTACTGATGGGTGAGAATTTTCATGTTATTAACTGCAAATTAATTCTATTGATCAATAGAATTGCTGTTATTTGTTCTATTAATCAATAGAATTGTGGTTATTTATTCTATTGATTAATAGAATTGCGGTTATTTATTCTATTGATTAATAGAATTGCGGTTATTTATACAGTAGTAAGTATAATATTTAATTTAAGATTGTTAGAGCACAATTAACATATTGTAGTTATTTTTAAGTAATCCTCTTTCTGGTTCATTTATGGATGATCTAATCAAGGTTAACAATAAAAATGTATTGTTATTGGAAAACTTTTCAAAAGTTAGTCTTAATAGTCCACATGATGATCCTACTTGTGGTATGATTTTTTTAGAATTATTTTACTTTATTTTGTGTTAAAATTTTGCTGGTTTTTTGTTTGCTGTTTTATTGCTTTTTATGATTGTTGAATAGTTTTTAAAGTTATGTTATTTATTAAAGTAAAAATTATTGAATTTTTAAAATTTTTATTTTTTTTATTTTGTAATAAATTGCTGCTTTTTGTTTTTAGAAAATTTTATTGATAAACTTGAATGTTTTATTAAAAAAATGCTTATATCAGTGCAAAATTTAGTTAAACATGCAGAGGAGTTTAAACAAAAAATTGATTTGGAAAAAAAAGGTTTTTTTTTTTTTTTTTTTTAATGTTTTTAAATTTAATTTTTTACGACTTTAAAATTAATTTTTTAATTGCTTTTAAAACTGTTTAGAAACTGACACTGAGCTTATCACTGGACTCTTTTGCCCTTTACTATCTAGTAACTTTGTTTCACATACTAATTATATTCAGCTGAAAAGTCTTTTAGATGAATGGAATGAAATTGTTGCCCATTTGCTCATAGCATTTAGTGACTCCTGTAACAACTCATGTGTTTATAATTTATTGCCAGTTATAGCTCCATTAATTGATATGTTTTCTTCATTGGTTGAGTTCTACACTTTTCATTGGGTAGCGCTGCATAGAACAAGTTGCAAGCTTCTTATTGTTCTTTATAACTTATTTTCTGATTTACTTGAAAAGGTAAAATAAATAATCATACAGTATTATAGTTACTTAAGGTATAATAAACTTGAATAAAAATTTGTTCCTAATTTAAATAATAGGGTTATTGCATACCTGCTGAGGAAGATAACTCTTTAGAGACAGAAGGAGCAACAAAGTTTGAAGATGTTCAACCAAGTGGTTTAGGTGAAGGCCAAGGAGCTAAAGATGTCAGTAATGAAATTGAGAGTGAGGATCAAGTTGAAGATACAAAACATGGTGATCAACCACAAGATGAACAGCCTGAAAAAGAAGATATTAAAGAAGAAAAGGAAGGGATTGAAATGACAGATGATTTTGATAGTATGTCCTTTACAATGCTTAAAACAAAATATTTGTAAAAATTTTTTGTTTTTTTTTTGTTTGTTATTTACCTCCTCAAGGCCGATAAAGCCACTACAGATGAAGAGGCTACTTAATAGTGGTTATAACCCTCTCTCAACTCTATAACTCCGAAACACGAACCTTGACGAACAAGGCCGCTGCGCGGAGAAACAAGTTGAGCGCGGTACTACCAGGGACGTGGTGGGGATCGAACTCAGAACCTCTCGCTTATGAAGCGAGCGCTTTACTACTACACCACTACCGCATATGTATTTACTGTATTATATATAAAGTATTTATATATATACTGTATTATATTATATATATATATATATATATATATATATATATATATATATATATATATATATATATATATATATACTGTATTATATATGATGTATTTACTGTAAATATGTTATTATTATTATTATTTACAAATATCTATAATGTGCAAAGAATTTTATGCAATTTAAATTAGGTTTAAGCTAAAATATTGTAAAAATTTTAAAAATTTGCTTTTAATTAAGACATTAGAATAAAAAATTTATAGAAACAAATAATCATGGTTAAAAAATAAAAAAGGTTTTCCTCGAGGGATTGAATCTTCCTAGACAATGGTGACTAGTATCTAGGAAGTGCATGCTAATTTTTTTAAGAATTATGTCAAAAATATTTATCTTAAGGTCATTTACAAGATGTTGAAGATTTTGATGAATCTTCTGGTGATGAAGATGAAGATTTAAAAGAAGACAATGAACAACAAATAGGTGATGTTGATAAAGCAGATGAAACTATTGACAAAAAGATGTGGTCTGATGATGAAGATGAAAAGGAAGATATTAATGAAAGTGACGATGATTATAATGGTGAAGGTGCTGATTCTGCAGATTCACAATTAGTTGCTAATGAAGATAACCCTGGTAATACATTATTTAATGTTTTTTTGTTGTTGTTTTTGTGTTTTTAAATGTTCAACTTTTTTTATTCAGTTTGATTTTTTAAATATTTGACTTTTTATAAAATAATTATTAAAAAGTATAACTTTTATTAAAAATTTAAAATAAATTTTTAAAAAGTATTTTACTATTTGTTTTAGGTGAGCAGCCAAGTGAAAACAAAGAAGAGAAAGCAAGAAATGAAGAGTTGGAAAAATTGGATAAAGAGGATTTGGAGAATCAAAATAAAGATGATGACTTTCAAAACAATGAAGAAAATCAGAACCTTAGAGATGATCAGGATTTATCTATTGATATGAAAAATGAAACAATGGAGGAGGAATGTGATGAAAATGTTGATGAGACAAATGAAAACCAGGAAAAGTTAGATTCTGATGAAGAAGTTATGGATGATAGATCTGATGAAAAAAATCAAGGTTTACATTGATTTGTTTTAAAGTTTAATAATGATGATGATGATGATGATAATGATGATGATGATGATGATGATGATGATGATGATGATGATGATGATGATGATGATGATGATGATGATGATGATGATGATGACGATGATGATGATTATCACCAATATGTTATTGATTTAATTGTATAGAAAAAGATGATGAAAAAGATGAAATAGCAAATGACAAAGATACAGAAAAAGATACAGAGCATCAAGTAAGTTTTTATTTTAAAGATATTTTAATTTAAATATGAATTTTTGACTGAGATATAATTTTAATTACTGATCAAATATTTTCTTCAAGAACAATAAGACACCTTAAACACCCTTAGATTTAAAAAGATATATCAGTAAATTTTACTCTTTTTTAATTTTTTTTTACTTTACTCATATTTGTTTAATATGTTGTAAGTTGATATTTATTACTATGAGTGGTTGAAATTTTGACAATTTTAAATTGAGTTTTCTCAAAAACTGCTTAAGCAATTGTAATGATTTTTTTTATAATGATGCTTACAAAATTGTTTTATTCTGTAAGTGGGTTTAGTTTTGTTTACTTCTCACTAGTTTTTGCAATGTCAAGTAAAGAGTCTAAAAATAAAAATAAAAAAATGTTAATTTTTCATAGAAAATGCATCATTTGCATATTCCATGATTTAAAAAGCATGTAAAGTTCCAAAATCAACTGTTAGAATTGTTATAAAATGTTTAAGGAAACAAAAATGTTAAAAGAAATTCGGAAGTGGTGGAAAATCAAGATTTATTTCCAAAGCCAAAATCAATAGTTGGCTTGATTCATCAAAATCCGAGTCAGTCACAACAAGATTTAGCTACAAAGTTTAAATGCAATAGATCTTTCATTCAAAGAGTGTTCAAAAAGAAAAATCTGAAAGCATATTACAAGAAAAAAGTTTCAAAAAATTTAGGCATTTCTGAAGACAATGAAACTTACTGTAAAAAGATCACTCGCCACTTCTAGGTAATCAATACTATTATTAGTCAAAATTTATAAAGCTTCTGACAAATTTAAGTACATTTGAGTTAAAAAATTTGCTCTCAAGCTCCTTATATAGCAAGCTATTAGCTATTGTGATTTTAAAAGCTCTCTTTTCATAACAAATCAATCTTTCACATTAGAAATATATGGGACTGAATGCATGAAAACACAACTTCTTCCTCTAATTAAAAACCACAAACAACCGACCTTATTTTGACCAGGTCTGGCATCGATTCATTATTTGTAAAAATTGATGCAGTGGTATACGAAAATGAGTCAATTTTGTCCACCAAACTGTCCTGGTCAGCGAGTCATTGAGGCAATTGTGAAGGAAAAGAGGCTAATGTTAGTTAAGTAGTGTTATAAATTTCCAAGATTTATGGGTTACAAAAAAGTTTATTTAATTAATTGAAATTATTTATTTAATTTATGGGCTACAAAAAAAGTGGCGCAAAGTAAAATTGTGGAGATGATGGCAGGTACTTTACAAGAAGTTGAATCACTTGCATGTTGTAAACTTAGGCGTATTTTATTTTTTTTGAAATAAAAACTAATTATGTAAACATCATTGTAAAAAAAAAAAAAAATCATTACAATTAGTTTAGTGGTTTTTGAGAAAACTCAATTTAAAATTGTCCAAGTTTCAACCGATCATGGTGATATTATATGAAATGTTAAACATGCGCCCATCAACTAATGTCTAAAGACTGTCAAAAAACTGTATAATGCTTTGCTTTATTGGAGCTAATTCTAACAATTATTTGCTTATAGTCATTATCATCACATCTGGTTAAAAGTTTCAGAGCTCTAGCTTGCCTAAAAGGCTGTGAAAAATCAATA
The DNA here is from genome assembly GCF_038396675.1 of Hydra vulgaris. Classification (NCBI taxonomy): domain Eukaryota; kingdom Metazoa; phylum Cnidaria; class Hydrozoa; order Anthoathecata; family Hydridae; genus Hydra; species Hydra vulgaris. The sequence goes on along the minus strand of NC_088922.1, from coordinate 58,532,024 downwards.
GCAAGATTCTTCTACAAAAAAGGTGTCTGTTGGTTCTTTGGCACTCTAAAAGATGTCCCTTGGTTGCTTGGCAGTCTAAAAGCTAGCAAAAAATTGTTAGCACAATTTTGGAACAACTTACAAACAGGGGGATGGTGGAAAGCCACCCTTTTATTGTATTGTCAGCCCTGGAATCAATTTTATAATGCAATTTTATCGGGACTACACTAATGATTTAAGTCTCAGAGCTAATCTGAAAGATAATAAAAATCCAATCGAAAGATTCCATTTCAACAAAAAAAAAAACATGTTAATTTAAATAAAAGGTTGTAAATAAAAAATACTGGTATAAAATATAAATAAAAAATACTGGATAAACAACCATATGCACAGTTCTTATTATAAATATTTAGTTATGATTTTTATTAGCAAGTAATGAGTAATATAAAAATATAAATATAAAAATGTTAACATTAAAAGAGAAATAAACTTTTAAAATTTCTGTAATGTTATTTTTATTTAGGCTGATGAATCAGATGAAACAATGCTGGATCAAGAAGTCATGTCTGATCAAGAAGAAATGACTCAAACAGAAAACCATTCAGTTAGTTTACTACCTAATATAACTTGATGATTTTTATTTATAACAAAATTTGCATTTTGTGATTGAATTATTATTTTTTGAAGTTTGGTCTAGCGTTTTTTTAGATTCTCAAACAAACAAGAAATGAATAGAAAATAGAATTATATTTTTATTATTTATGAACAATTTTAATAAAATATAATTTAGATCTATTTTATTTGTTAAATTATTAATAATATTATGTGACAGTTTGTTGGGATATATTCAAACTTAGGTTTATAGTGAACATTTATATTTTTACAAAATAACGGTATCCAAACATGGCTTTAAAATCTGTAGATCATGTGGTTTTGATTTTGGTGGTTTACCAAAGGTTTTAATTTTGAGATATTTTTATTTTTTCCAACTTAATGTAATTAGGCTATCTTTGTAATCTGGGTGTACCAATTTGACACTATTGATAGTAGTGCTTTAGTCGCTGCTCTATGTTGACGCTATTCCAAGTAACTGATTGGAAATACTATTTTGAGACTTCTGCTTTTAACTTCATTTATATTGTTAGATAATATATTTGCTTTTATGAATTTTTGCTTATGTGAAATTTGTATATACATCAGCATAAAAATTTGTATAAAAGTCTATAAATGATTTCAATTAGACTGGAAACTTTGCAATATTTTTTATTGGTAGCACTGATGTTTTTTACATTTTATTTTATCTGTATTTAATCTATAATAAATAGATACAAATATGCTCCAACATTTTCATTTACAAAATTATTATTAAATTTTATATGCAACAAATTTTATTATGAAGTTTGTTATTATTATTATTTTTTTATTTTATGATTTCTTTTTTCATTTATTATGCTCTAATTTTTAATATTAAATTTTTATTTAAAGAATTTTATTTTTATATTGATTTAAATACTTATAGTGTTTTTTATAGTGGCTTCAGCCATAATATATATTAGGTCAGAGTGGATTTCACACTTTTATAGTAAGCTGTAATCTGTATTAGGTTGGAAAAGTATTTATCAATAAGCAGTTAGATATTGTCGGGTACAAATCCTTGTAACTAGCATTAACTACTATAATACCCAATTAATAATTTTCTACACCAAAATACCTATTGTTGACATTACATAGAACATGAATAAAACTCTCTATGCTAAAATGCACCCAAAATCTGTTGAAATAAAAAAATGTAAAGTTTTAACCAGTAGAAAATCTGTAGTGCAGGTACGCGGTATTATCCAATGCTAAAAACGCAGATTTGCAGTATCCCCAACAATATTATTTTAGTAAATTGTCTAAACTGAATGGCGAGTAATCAAAGTAAAATAACAAAGTAGTAAAAATTGCTTTATTTATCATCTGTAAGAATATTAAAAAAAAGTTTTTTTCAGTACTTAAATTGGTTGTTTCACACTTTTAGTTTAAAAAATAAAAACAATTACATTTTTATACAGATGTTTTATACATATAAATAAGTTATAAAAATTAAGCTTTTTAATAAATAAATTTTAAAAAACCATAAAATTGTTTTTGGTTTTAAAAGTTGATTTAATCTCCCAAGATTTCAGTTAAGTTAAAATATATTTGTGACAAGCTTCCCTACCCAAGTACATGATAATATAGTATTGACCTCTGTAAACAGTTTTTTATTATTCAATCTAATTGTTAATTTTAAATCATTTTGTTTCCATTTTATACTTCTACTCAAAGCCATGGTTCAAAATCCTAAAGTCAACCATCCTACATTGTTCAGTGATCTAATTTTTATTTGAAAAATATGTAACTAACAAATCCTTCTGAAATTTTATTTGAAAAATATGGGATTGACAAATTCTTCTTAAGTTTTAAGTTAATATTTAAGTATCTTTGATCATAACTTAAATCATTAATTTACTTTTTAAATCATTAATTACTTTACTGGGTATACTTAACATCGCTGGATTACAAATTTTGGTAAATTTCTTGTGGGTTCAGGTAGAAATCCATAGTAGTTTGCTTCCCAGGTTCTGAAAATTGGTAAACATTTTGTACAGCCATCAACTTTTTGGAATTCTGTTTGGAATGGAAGTTCATTGTGATGCAAGGTACATTCATTTAGTATTAATCATTTATGTATTTTTTTCCTAATTTCCTTTCTAAGCACACAATAGTTCCTGTTTTGAAACCAGCATAGACATTTATATTATCAGCAAGAAGAGTTTTTATTAACTAGCAAGTAAAGAAATTAAAATATTTTTTAAAAAAACGTTATGAACTATAGTAGAAATAAATTGTTTATCTTTTAACTTTCCTTAAATCTGCAACTTGATCAAGAACTATAATGATTTCATATTGAAGAATGGAATTTTCCTGGTGCTGCTACAGTCCGAGATAAGACATGGTGTCTTCAAAAAAGAAACTCTGGCTTGAATAGAAAAAACTAAATATGCAAAATATATTAATTTCATTAATTTCTTTTGCATTCTTTACTTATTCTTTACTTAAGAAAACATTTTGCTGAATATTACTTGAAATTAAATGTTTATTTATAGTTCACAAAAACTTGAGATTTTGTTGAGAAACTCGATGTATATAAAGAATAATAAATAAAAGTGAAAACTTAACATGATTCTTAACGAGTGTTGTATAAACTTAACATGATTCTTAACGAGTGTTGTATAAACTTAACATGATTCATGGAAATACTAATTTGGGACTTCTGCTTTTAACTTTTTTGCTATTTACTATTGCTAATGCTATAATATTTAATACTATTGCTAATTATGATATATAATTTTAATTATACTATATAATATATTATATATAATGTTAATTATAATATATAATAATTATAATTATATATAATAATTATAATTATTATAATAATTGCTAATTATAATATATAATATTTATTATATAATAATAAATATTATATATAATTATTTATAACATATAATAATATATTATATATAATATAATAAATATTATAATATATAATATATATTATATTGCTAATTATGATATATAGTAGTTATAATAATATTAATACTATTGCTAATACTATAATATTATTGCTAATACTGCTATTGCTAATACTATAATAATAATAATAATAATAATAATAATAATAATACTGCTAAATACTATTTTAGAACTTCTGCTTTAAACAAGTGTCGTATAAACTTAACATGATTCTTAACAAGTGTCTTATATAATTAAATATATAATGGTAAAAACAAAGTACCCTAAAAACAATAATAATAATAAAAACAAAACAAACAAAAAAATAATTAAAAAATTAAATATTAATAAATAAGAATTATGTAATAAAGTGCATAACAAATTTCATGACACATTGTTAGCATGCATACTATAAAATATAATCCAATAAATTTTATGCGATAGATAATATTTAAAAACTCTTCAAAAATTTTTACAAAGATTTCATTTTATTTTTAAAGACTTACTTTGCATTTTACTTTTTGAGTTAACCAAAAATATTTGAAACTTTTTTTTAGCTTCAACCAAAAGATTCATCCGAGTATGCAGAACAAGCCCCAGATAATAATATGCTATCTAATTCAAAGTCTCAAATTGAACAAGTTCAAGAAAATGAAAAACATGACAACAGTAATGGTAATGCAGATAGCACTGGTTTAAAGGGAAATTTAAGCTCAAATGATAGTCTCACCAAACAACGTTCTACCCAAACTAAAGTAATTTTTAACTTCTAATTATTAAAGTGTACCAATTTGCTAAATATAAATTTAAAAATGAAGAATTATTTGCACTGTAATATGATGACTTAAACATTCATAATTCATTTTATGCAATCACCAAATGGTAGCCATAGGTAAATTCATTTCATAAACAAAAATTATTTTACATAAGGACTTTCATCACTAAAATCTTTTAAACCTTTTATCACACCCAACATCTATTAAAAATGATTAAAATTATGTTAATAGGCTAATTAAAATAGGCTAAAAATAACAGGCTAAATAAAATAAAAATGTCTTATTTTGAAGTTTACTTTATCCAAAAAAAAGTTAAGATGCAAAACGATGAGGTGGCAGAGAATATACTATATTATATATATATATATATATATATATATATATATATATATATATATATATATATATATATATATATATATATATATATATTATGTATATAAGAATGATACTTTATTAATTATTTTTATGAAATTTTTTTAAACAAGTTTCGATTTATTCTAAATATTATTTTTATTGGTTGAATAAGGGTCAAAAACGAAAAGGCATTCCACAAAGCAATGAAAATCGCACTGAAGAGACAGCTGAGTCTGTAGAAGTAAAGAAAAGAAAAGCATTTGATGCAGAAGAAAATGAATCTTCAGCTGATGAAGGAGTAATGAAATTTCTATATAAAATTTATTCGAAAAATAATAATAATAAAATTTCTTATTGTTATTAATTATCTTATTGTTATTAGGTTTTTTATTTTAGTCTGTTTCTTAAAATACCAGTGTGATATTTATTAATTTTTTTCACATTAAATCTGTGTTTAAATAAAGCATGAAACTTGAAACTTTTTTTGTTAAGACAACTTTGTTTAATGTAAACCACTTTTAGCATTGATTTAAATCTAATTTTAAATATGGTTAAAAAGGGAGAGGAGATGGAGAGGTTAGACAGTTCTTGATGTGAGGTGGCTGGAATTTATGATAAATGCTGAAATCTTTCACTTTTATTATTAGTTATTGTGTATTAATTTTATTATAACATATTGTTATTATTGTTAAATCTGTTATAGCCAATTTAAGAGTATTTTATATATTTTTAGGGAAATGAAAATGATAATGAATCTTATCAACATATAAAAGATAATAAATCAAGTTATGATCAACTTATAGTTGATAGTGCGACCCAGTCACAAATCAAAGATAAATTACAAAAAATAACAATTGAAGATAGTTCATCTGCAATTGAGGAGGAAGATGAATCAGCTATAGATGACAGTTCTAAAAACAAAAATGCTAAGGTTAGAAATTTTGTAATTTTCTGTGACAAAAAGCAGATATTCTTATACTCTGTAAAAAGTTATATGTATGTCTTGATTAAAAAACCATTTATAAGGTATTAAATTATATCTATCAGCAAAACAATTCTTGAGTAAACAGATGTCTGTTTACTACTATTAGAAACCATTGTAAAAAGGTTTTGTTTTCGTATTTCATCTCAAAAATTAGGCACTTGTGACTTACAGAAAATCTTTAACAGTATCTATAACAAGGGTAAATCTGTTATTTCGCCTCTTGTATGGATCAGATTTTGTCACTTCACCTAAAGTAAAAACTGAGTTGTTTACTAAAAACTTCTCATCAATATCATCTCTTGATTCCGCTAGTTGCATTCTAATTGATATAGCCGACAAACATGCTAATTCATTGCCTGACCTTTGCATCGCTCCAGCTTCTGTATCTAAAGTAATTTACTACTTAGACTCCTCACAGCTTGTGATCTGAACAACATACCTGTTATAGCCTTGCCAAAGTGTTCTCCAGAGCGTTCGTCTATACTTTCAAAACTATTTAACAAGTGCTTATCAGAGCCTTGTTTTCCAGCCTGCTGGAAAACAGCATCTGTTATCCCTATTTTCAAAAACTCTGGAGAGCCATCTGACTTGTCTAACTATTGTCCCATTAGTCTTTTTCCTATCATAAGCAAGGTTTTTGAATCTTTAATTAACAAACACTTAATCTTTCATCTTGAATCTAAAAACTTACTTTCTGATCATCAATATGGATTTCGATCTTCTTGTTCTACAGCTGATTTGCTAACAGTAATAATCGATAGATTTTATCATGCATTAGATAGAGATGGAGAGGTTAAGGCTATCGCTCTTGACATTTCTAAAGCTTTTGATAAAGTCTGGCGTGCTGGTCTTCTCTATAAGCTTTCTTCTTATGGTGTATCTGGTAACATCTTTAAGATTATTGGATCTTTCTTTTCCAATCATAGTGTAAAAGTTGTTCTTGATGGACAGCGCTCTTCTCATTTCCTGTAACTTTAAGGGTACCTTATTCTATCCTTCTTCTAAAAATTCTTACATCTTAAGTGGCATTGTTTGCTGATTACGCTACAATTTATTCTTGTCTTGATAAAAAGTCAACACTCTCTGATCGCTTGGACGGGCGTTTGAGCTTGAAAAGGATCTCACTTCTGTTAAAGCATGGAGCTCTGAGTGGCTGGTGAACTTCAATTCAGATAAAACTCTTTTTTTTTTTCAGCTAATCGCTATCGCAATTATCTAGATTTTCCTATATTTATGAGTGGTAATGTACTCGATGAGTCATCTACCCTTTATCTTCTAGGATTAACTCTTACTTCCGATCTTTCTCAAAAACCATATATTAAGTCCATTGCAAAATTACCATCTGCTAAGGTTGCATCTCTTTATCATTCTCGACGCTTTCTTACTTCGAATTCTATCCTTTATCTCTGTAAATCTGTTCTTGTATGGAATACTGTTGCCATATCTGGGGCAGATCTTCCAATGATGCTCTTTCTCTTTTAGACAAGGTGCAAAAACAGCCAACCTCTAACCATCTTGCAACCAACCTCTAACCATCTTGCAACCAACCTCTAACCATTATCGCATTGTCATAATGTTGCTTCTCTTTCTCTTTTCTTTAAATGCTATAATGGGCCCTGCTCTAAAGAGCTAGCCTTTCTTGTGCCTTTACTAAAATTCGTAATTCAATTAAGTCCCACCCTTTTACTGTGACTACTCCTAAGTGCTCCAAAAATTCTTATTCCTCTATTTTTTTCCTTGAACATCAGTCCTTTAGAATTTGTTTTCCTGATTCATATAATTTGCAATCCTCTAAGTTGTCTGTCAATCGTTATCTTGCTTTAAAAATTTCTTCTTTTCTCTTCCAGTAACTTCCAACTCTAATAGTGATTGCTTGCAGCTTTTTTAGAAGTGAAGATGTTTAAAAAAAAAAAAACGTTTATGTACTCATTTACTACAACATTGATCAAAATGCAGTATTAAAAAAATCTTTTAGCATAATACTTTGTACTAAATTTTAAAAATCATTTGATATATTATTATTTATTTATTTTTTAAAGATTTCAGATGTAAATGAGTTAATTGACCCTATAAAAGATGATGACATGGAAGAAAAAATTTCAGAAGATACTACTGATCATGATTCACAAAAAACAGATGAACTTACTATCTATAAAGATTATAAGACAGATTTTTTTACTGATGAAAATGCATTATTTTCTACTGATTTGGAAGTAAGTTCATTAAAGTACTTTTTTTTCTTACTTTTTTTTTTTTTTTTTTGCTTTGTGAATATTTTCTGAATTTGCAGCTTTTTAAAATGGATTTGTATTTCAAAAGATAGCTCAGAAATTATTTTTAGGGTTTTTACTTTTAAGAAGAAGAAAATTTTGGATAATAATAGTGATCCTCCCAACGTTCAATGGTCTTGAACAACAGATAATTTTTATATTTGAAATACAATGTTATTTTTTTACACAGAACATATTGAGGCAGAATGCAGTGAAATTTTCAAAAAAATAAATTTGGGGGTTAAAATACAAAATATTGTTTAATGGGTTTTGTAAGCCTGTGTATTTATACAAGTAATGGTGTAGTGAATATATGTTTTGATGATAATTTTTTATATTTTCACTGAATTTTAGTTTTGTTCCTTCTTAATTCCAGGGATAGTAAAAATATTATTTTTTAAGCAATAAGATGACTTGCACTTTAAAAACTTTTTTTTATTTCATCCTAATATTTTTATTAACTAATTTTTCTATTGTTATTTTTATATTTATTAAATAATTTATTTGATCATGCTTCTATAATTTTAAATGTTCATTCATTTCTCTTGTTTGTGAACAAAAATGTCATTGAATATGAAAATTTTGATGAGCACTATAATAATAAGTGTGAGAGCTACAAATTGTTTAAAAAAACTTTGGTAATTAAATCTTGAATATGTTGGATACTTTTAAAGTTAAGATAATAGTTATTCAAAGGTTGCACTTTTTTTTTTGCTCAGAGCCATTGGAATACATTTCACTTAGTATTTTTTTTTTTTTTTTTTTTTCTATGTTTTTGTTTAGATTTATTTTTTACATTTACATATTACATAATAATCAAGTGAAAAAAATTTTTAGCACATGCTAAATTAATTTTTAATTTTTAATTTGAAAAAGAAACAGTTTTAAAACTGGGGTTTGCCATCCATGTTGAAATTACATTATGTGAGAAGTTTTTAAAGAATAACTAAATAAAAAATATCAATATTACATTTTAATACCAAAAAAATAATATTTTGTTTGGGCCAGTGTAAATGAATTAGAACTGTCTAAATGAATGAGGGTTTAGGTTTAAGAGACTTTTATTGGAGCAAAAAAAAAAATTTTTTTTTTTAATTTTTTGCTGTCATAAAATTAAATGTATATATATGTATTGTAATTTAGAAAAAAGAAAAAACATTAGAACTATTGCGTAGTGAACTAGAAAATGGTTTATTCAGTTTGTCTCTAAAGCGATCTCAGATTAAAGATCCAAAGCAAGCTTTAGATATGTGGATGAAATATGATCGTTTAACCTCTAACCTTGCTCAACAATTATGTGAACAACTTAGGCTTGTGCTTGAACCTACATTAGCCAGCAAAATGAAGTAAATTTTTTTTTTTTTTTTTTTTTTTAATGTTTATTTTAATAAAACTTTTAGATAATGATAATGGAAATAACAATAATATAAGTAACTATTGATATGTATATGTAGTATAAATATAGGATAATACAAATAATAATTAATATGATGCATGTAGTATAAATATAAGATAATATAGATAACAATTGATATGATGTATGTACTATGCATATAAGGTATTATAAATATTGATTTGATGCAAGGTTTTTGATGCAATAACTTGTGATTACATATATATAATATTTATAAATATTTATGATGATAAATATGCAAATATATACCTATAATATAGTCTGGTTTTATCAAATGGAAAAAATTAACTTTTAAATTAAAATGTAACTTGCTGTTAATCGTGTTTTTATTTTTAAAAGCTTTTATTTAAATTTTAAAAATTTAAAAAGTAATGCTTACAATAAAGTTTTTTTTTAAAGATTGTTCAATAAATGAAGAAAATGTTTCAGTAGTTTTTAAAAAATATAAATTGAGCATGAATGATTTGCATTCTTTTAATAGAACAGATTTGATTGTAACAGGGAATAGTTAATTTAGTTAAATTAAATATAAATAGTTGATTTGTAATAAAACTATTGAACTCAGAACTTAAACCTCTTGGGAAATGTCTTTATGATTAAAGATTTCAAAGAAGCCTGGTAAACAAATTTTGTTTTGCTGTTAATAATATCTAACATCTCATAGACTTGGCAAAGGAGATCAAACACATACATAAAGTTTTTTTTACAAGATTTTTTAATTAAATTTACAAATATTCTCCTGGTTATGTTTACTATCAGCTTAAAATGTTGTTTTACTATTTAGCAAATCAGGGCTGGGCTTGGGATTAATACAGTAATGTTCAGGCTAGATGGGTAACCTGGGTTATAAAATGTGATAAAACTTTATTTTTTGGTACTACTGAGGAAGGATAGAGAATTTATAATTAATACTTTTGCCTTATTATCACCATCATTATTGTTTTAACATCAATCACTTTGCTGTTGCATTGGTTGTGCAGCTTTCAATAATGCTACTATTTGGATACTCGCAATCTTGCTTATTTTCTCATGTTGTCTTTTAAGCCAAAAAACATTTTCCAAGTTTTGGCACTCAGGGAAAACCAGGGAAAAGTTTTTAAATTCTGAAAAATCAGGGAACTTTTTTTGAAAATCTTTAAAATCAGGGAAAACTCAGGGAATGTTTTTTAATTTCATATAAGATTATATGATAGATACAAACTGTTATTTTTGAAAATATATTTTTTATATTTATTGGACTTTTATGGTTTTGTGTGAATTATAGGTTACCTGGTACAAGATACAATAAGAACAAAACGCTTTGAATTTTAAAATAAGTGTAAGAAATTCTATAGAATCTTTAGAATTCTCACCTTTAATTTAGATCAATATAGTATTGCATTGTTTAGATTCTATTATTATGTTATGGTATTGGTTTATAAATGTTGTTTAATAAATTTATGTATAAGATACTTTACTCAATAGTCATAAAGTACTAATATTTCAATAAGTAAAATCAAGAAGCTATAATAACTACTTTTTATTACTTAAAAACCTTCTTTTAACAGATTGCTATCAATTAATTAAGATGAAGTATTTAATTCCATAAAAAATTCTAGTAAAAATATTAGGGGAACATGGATTCAGTTGCAAAAGTATTATATCCTTCAACATTAATAAGGAAAATTATATACTTTTCCCCACCCGAACTCGGGGAAAAAGTACTTGAAATCGGGTGAAAATCAGGGAAAATGGATTTCTAAAACTGCCATGAACCCTGTGTTGCCTTTTCTGCACTTTTTCCAACTTTTTGTACTTCTGCTTCTACTTTTTCCAGAAAAAGAAATAACCAATCATCTCAAAAACCACATTGAATCACGGCCTTCTTTTCTATTATTCAACTTTTTTCACCCTAAAATTCTGTCTAACCAAATTTAATTTTAAAAAACAATTTTTTAGGAAAAGGAAGTTATTTTATTACTTAGTAGTAACATTATAATAGCTCATAGTTAATTGCTCTAATAATTTTAATTGCTCTAATAATTCTAATTGCTCATAGTTTTTTTAATTTTGAAATTTGAGATTATGAAAAGAGGGGTTTCCAGATTACAAAATTAAGAACAGTGAGTATTTTTTTTTTTTTTAATTTTGATTCACTCCCAACAAAGTTGCAACCAACCACTGCTAAGTTGGGAGTTACTAGAAAACAAAAAATAGAGATAAAGAGCAAAGAAACAGTTGACAGAAGACTTAGGTAGTTGTAGGTTGTATGATTCAGGAAAACAAGAAGATAAGAGAGAGTTCCAAAGGATTTAAGTACTGTAAATAAAATTAGACGAATAAATAATTATAGTTTTTAGAGCACGCAGAGACAGATACAGTAAAAGAATGAAACTTTGCTGAATGACGAGGCAAACGAGAATAAGTTTTGGTTGATGGAGCTAGAGATAATAGCTCCTTTGATAGAATGAGTTTTGGTTGATGGAGCTAGAGATGATAGCTCCTTTGATAGAATGAGTTTTGATTGATGGAGCTAGAGACGATAGCTCCTTTGATAGAATGAGTTTTGGTTGATGGAGCTAGAGATGATAGCATTTTTGGACTTTGTCTAAAAGAGAAAGAGCATCATTAAAAGAACCAGTCCAAATATGACAACAGTATTCCATACAGGGGTGAATAAGAGATTTGTGTATGTAGAGAATGGAATCATGAAGAGGACTCAATGAGAGGGTTACCATACATCAATATAGGAATGTCCACAGTATTGCAATAGTTGCTTGCAGTAAACGTCTGAGTTTTTCTGGATTCAAAATCCACAAGCCACCACAAGCCTCAATCTGTTATAGAAGTGAGATCAGGTTCAAGGTCAGCTGCCCATCCTAAGCGATTGACAAAAGAAGAAAATTTGTCAAGACAGGACTATAAAGTTGAGTCATCAGCAAATAGAGCCAGTTTAGATGTTAGTTTGTCAGGAAGATCATTAATGTAGATTAAACAAAAAACAAAAAAAAAAAGAAACAAAAAGAAACAAAAAAAGACCAAGGGTAAAACCTTCAGATGTATCCCAGAAGTTACTGGAAATGAAAAAGAGTGTTGCCTTTCGAGGGTGACTTTAATAAAACAGTTAGAAAGAAATGGTTTAACAATCATAAAATTTTTCCCAGGTACACAAAAACTAAAGTTTATTGCATCTAAATAAATAGATATATGTTTATATCCTTATATATCCATATTGTGTATGCATAAATGTGCTTCTAACTTAACCTCCTAGATCCAAGCAGGTATGGAAACTTTTATTCCTTCTTGATGGTTTTAAGTTAAGTCTCATTCTACTTCTTGTTTTTCACTTTCTTCTGCAGTTGCTATAACAAAGTGTTATCATTTTATCGTCTTTTTTACAAGAATATCTCTCTTGAAAATAAAAGCAGAATGTTATAATTGCAAAATATCAGTCCTGTCTGATGTTAGACTCTATTACTCTCAGTTTACTTAATCTTGAATCAGATGTTCTGAGACTTTTGGAAAATAACTAAAGTAAGTTTAATGTTGCATTTCTAATTCATGGGTCTGATCTTATTACTTTTCCCCAGAATAAGCCAGTGTTATTTGCAAAGAACTTTTCCTCTAATTTGACTCTTGAATCTAATAGCCATGCTCATCCAGCCATTCCAATTCAATAGATTAACCTATTCTTAGATGTCCAAATTATTCTGGGTTTCAATGCTAAAGTCAACTCTTAATTTTATTCTTTTATGACTTGGTTCAGACAAAATTTCTATCCTAGTCTTACAAAATTGTTTTTCAGAACTTTCTTCAATCCTGGCTAAACTATAATTAAGTGCTAAATAAGTGGTTCCAATATTTAAAAATTCTAGAAAACACTCTGACTTCTCCTAGGATACTTGGAGAAGTCAGAGTCAGATTAGTCTTCTCTCTAGTATTAGTTTCTTCATATAAAAATTTTATATATATTTTATAATTAGAATAACAATTTTCCTGACTTTATATCTAAAGTGGTTCTATTGGCTGACAACTCAAGTTTATACTCTTGACAAAAAGTTTTTAATTGCTTAAAATTAAAGATCAAGTGCTTAAAACAAGCACCCAATCTTTTATCTGATCTCTCTCCTGTAACAGCTTTGGATATGCAGTAGATTTTAACTCCAACAAAACTCAGTTATTTATTACAAAAAACTCGCTATATTCTTGACATTCCCTATATTGAAAAATAACAATTGTAAATGTAGCTGTATCTGCTTTATCTGCCAAGCTTGACCACTTTCTCAACGTTGTAAAGGTTGCATCTCTTTCTTTTTTCTATAAATATCACGGTCACTAATCAAACAAGCAATCATCTAGTTTGATCAACCAAAACTCATTCTTGCTTAGCTTGTCATTCAGCAAAGTTGCATCCTTTTACTGTATGTCTATCCATGCTGTAAAAGTTTTTAATCTAGTTTATTTCCTTGCACATCAACTAAACGTCAAAAGTCTCGCCCATCTTCATGTTTTCCTATTCATACAACCTACAACTTTTTATGTTATATGTCACATCATGACAAGACAATGCTTGTAGTTTGTTTTCATTTGCAAAATTAAAACCAAAGATAAGTTTAAAGTTTAATTTAAATTATCAAATCATCCTATGGAACTTCAAATCATATTATCCATTTAAAATTTAAATCTATAATTTAAACAAACAAACTCTAAGTATAGTGTTTAGATCAGTATAGTATTGCATTGTTTAGATTCTATTATTATGTTATGGTATTGGTTTATAAATGTTGTTTAATAAATTTATGTATAAGATACTTTACTCAATAGTTATAAAGTACTAAATTTCAATAAGTAAAATCAAGAAGCTTTAGAAAGCAAGAATAAATTAAAGGTGAGAATTCTAAAGATTCTATAGAATTTCTTACACTTATTTTAAAATTCAAAGCGTTTTGTTCTTATTGTATCTCTTACCAGGTAACCTACAATTCAAAGTTTCTTAATGCAGCAATCACACAAAACATTACATATTACACTGTTACATAAACTATAATTTTAAATTTCATAGTTACAAGAAACACATTTAATAATTGAATAATACACTAAAAACACTTTAAAATAACATTTATGCTTTTTTTTTTACAAACTTAGAGGTGACTATCGAACAGGGAAGCGTATAAACATGCGAAAAGTAATCCCATATATTGCAAGTCAATTTCGTAAGGATAAA